>NC_058106.1:0-178310 GCF_914725855.1 Thunnus albacares | reverse complement strand
AGCCAATCAGCTGTGAAAGATTTCAAATGATGCTGCGGTGGGGCTACGGGTAGCAACCACCATAGCAACGATAGAAAGCCTGCAAGAATCTCCGTAATAACTGACAAACTAAACATCATATACATTTATAATGATAATAATAATAATCTCTATCATAATATTAAAAATAATGAAATAAAGTAGTATTAAAATTAAACTGAAATTCAAAATCTGTTTACAAAATAGCATAGCTTCGAAATGGGCTATAAAGTTGAAATGAAATATTGACTGTACAAAGGAAATATGGACTGTGCTATGGACAAAGAAACCAAGTGTATGAAATATATGAAAGTGACAAGAGAATAAATTAAACATAAATAATTAATGAATAAAATTGATAAATAATTACATTATATAAGAATGGAGGTTGAATAAAATGCACAATCTTAAGTCCAGTTTGATGAATATTACGGAAGTGAAAGTGTAGGGCTTAAATGAGGGATGTGAAACGTAAAGTTCAGTTTCATAACCCCGTCTTCATCCTGTTTACACGCATGCACAATGCTGGAGTGCTTTATAAGATGCCATCACTCAATATTAATTGATTGATTAATTGATGACTTTTTAAAGAAAGATGATTTTATATTAAATATACTCAGCCACATATTCATGGCAATATATAATTAAATGAGAAACTTCACTCAATCACAGGCTATAAAACACCTTTTCTTAACCGAGATAGTGGCGTTTGGATAGGCCTACAGGTTGCCGTGGACAGCGGCATTCGGTCACAACTCACGCATTCGGTGTGAGTCTGGATTGATGTCTGGATATGATGAAAAGTGACTACTTTAAGTGGAATAACATTGAAATTGATAAAAACATATAAAAAAGCATATGCTGTGTGTGCCGTGACTCTGCCAGTACAACAGAGCGTCTTGGGTGAGTCTGCATCGATTCTGATGAAAAGTGACTACTTTGGTTCCAAAAACACTGAAATTGACAAAAACATTTAAAAATGCATGTCCTGTGTGTGTCGTGACTCTGCCAGTGCAGGCTCATGCATTTTCATGTGTTTCTGTCAATTTCAGTGTTATTGGGCCCAAACTAGTGGCTTTTCATCAGAAACGATGCAGACTCACCCAAAAGGCTCGGTTCTGCTAGCAGAGTGAACACACACAGAGAATATGCATTTTCATATGTTTCTATCAATTTCAGTGTTATCGGACACAAACTAGTCACTTTTCATCATATTCAATTCAGACTCACACCTAATGCTCGGTTCTTCTAGCAGAGTGAAGGCACACACAGAATATGCATTTTCATGTGTTTCTGTCAATTTCAGTGTTATTGGGCCCAAACTACTCCCTTTTCATCAGAACCGATGCAGACTCACCCAAAACGCTCGGCTGCGCTGGCAGAGTCACGGCGCACGCCGTACATGCATTTTCATGTGTTTCTGTCAATTTCAGTTTTATTGGGCCCAATCTAGTCGCTTTTCATCAGAACCGATGCAGACTCACCCAAAACGCTCGGCTGCGCTGGCAGAATAACGGCGCACACCGTACATGCATTTTCATGTGTTTCTGTCAATTTCAGTGTTTTTGGGCCCAAACTAGTCGCTTTTCATCAGAACCGATGCAGACTCACCCAAAAGGCTCGGCTGCGCTGGCAGAGTCGCGGCGCACACCGTACATGCATTTTCATGTGTTTTTATCAATTTCAGTTTTATTGGGCCCAAACTAGTGGCTTTTCATCAGAACCGATGCAGACTCACCCAAAAGGCTCGGCTGCACTGGCAAGGTCATGGCGCACACCGTACATGCATTTTCATGTGTGTCTCTCAATTTCAGTGTTATTGGGCCCAAACTAGTCGCTTTTCATCAGAACCGATGCAGACTCACCCAAAACGCTCGGCTGCACTGGCAAGGTCACGGCGCACACCGTACATGCATTTTCATGTGTTTCTCTCAATTTCAGTGTTATTGGGCCCAAACTAGTGGCTTTTCATCAGAAACGATGCAGACTCACCCAAAAGGCTCGGTTCTGCTAGCAGAGTGAACACACACAGAGAATATGCATTTTCATGTGTTTCTATCAATTTCAGTGTTATCGGACACAAACTAGTCACTTTTCATCATATTCAATTCAGACTCACACCTAATGCTCGGTTCTTCTAGCAGAGTGAAGGCACACACAGAATATGCATTTTCATGTGTTTCTGTCAATTTCAGTGTTATTGGGCCCAAACTACTCCCTTTTCATCAGAACCGATGCAGACTCACCCAAAATGCTCGGCTGCGCTGGCAGAGTCACGGTGCACGCCGTACATGCATTTTCATGTGTTTCTGTCAATTTCAGTGTTATTGGGCCCAATCTAGTCGCTTTTCATCAGAACCGATGCAGACTCACCCAAAAGGCTCGGTTCTGCTAGCAGAGTGAACACACACAGAGAATATGCATTTTCATGTGTTTCTATCAATTTCAGTGTTATAGGACAAAAACTAGTAACTTTTCATCATATTCAATTCAGACTCACACCTAATGCTCGGTTCTTCTAGCAGACTGAAGGCACACACAGAATATGCATTTTCATGTGTTTCTGTCAATTTCAGTGTTATTGGGCCCAATCTAGTCGCTTTTCATCAGAACCGATGCAGACTCACCCAAAACGCTCGGCTGCGCTGGCAGAATAACGGCGCACACCGTACATGCATTTTCATGTGTTTCTGTCAATTTCAGTGTTATTGGGCCCAAACTAGTCGCTTTTCATCAGAACCGATGCAGACTCACCCAAAAGGCTCGGCTGCGCTGGCAGAGTCGCGGCGCACACCGTACATGCATTTTCATGTGTTTCTGTCAATTTCAGTTTTATTGGGCCCAAACTAGTGGCTTTTCATCAGAACCGATGCAGACTCACCCAAAAGGCTCGGCTGCACTGGCAAGGTCATGGCGCACACCGTACATGCATTTTCATGTGTGTCTCTCAATTTCAGTGTTATTGGGCCCAAACTAGTCGCTTTTCATCAGAACCGATGCAGACTCACCCAAAACGCTCGGCTGCGCTGGCAGAGTCGCGGCGCACACCGTACATGTATTTTCATGTGTTTCTGTCAATTTCAGTGTTATTGGGCCCAAACTAGTGGCTTTTCATCAGAAACGATGCAGACTCACCCAAAAGGCTCGGTTCTGCTAGCAGAGTGAACACACACAGAGAATATGCATTTTCATGTGTTTCTATCAATTTCAGTGTTATCGGACACAAACTAGTCACTTTTCATCATATTCAATTCAGACTCACACCTAATGCTCGGTTCTTCTAGCAGAGTGAAGACACACACAGAATATGCATTTTCATGTGTTTCTGTCAATTTCAGTGTTATTGGGCCCAAACTACTCCCTTTTCATCAGAACCGATGCAGACTCACCCAAAACGCTCGGCTGCGCTGGCAGAGTCACGGCGCATGCCGTACATGCATTTTCATGTGTTTCTGTCAATTTCAGTGTTATTGGGCCCAATCTAGTCACTTTTCATCAGAACAGATGCAGACTCACCCAAAAGGCTCGGCTGCGCTGGCAGAGTCACGGCGCACACCGTACATGCATTTTCATGTGTTTCTGTCAATTTCAGTGTTATTGGGCCCAAACTAGTGGCTTTTCATCAGAACCGATGCAGACTCACCCAAAACGCTCGGCTGCGCTGGCAGAGTAACGGCGCACACCGTACATGCATTTTCATGTGTTTCTCTCAATTTCAGTGTTATTGGGCCCAAACTAGTCGCTTTTCATCAGAACCGATGCAGACTCACCCAATAGGCTCGGCTGCGCTGGCAGAGTCGCGGCGCACACCGTACATGCATTTTCATGTGTTTCTGTCAATTTCAGTGTTATTGGGCCCAAACTAGTGGCTTTTCATCAGAACCGATGCAGACTCACCTAAAAGGCTCGGCTGCGCTGGCAGAGTCGCGGCGCACACCGTACATGCATTTTCATGTGTTTCTGTCAATTTCAGTGTTATTGGGCCCAAACTACTCGCTTTTCATCAGAACCGATGCAGACTTACCCAAAACGCTCGGCTGCGCTGGCAGAGTAACGGCGCACACCGTACATGCATTTTCATGTGTTTTTATCAATTTCAGTTTTATTGGGCCCAAACTAGTGGCTTTTCATCAGAACCGATGCAGACTCACCCAAAAGGCTCGGCTGCACTGGTAAGGTCATGGCGCACACCGTACATGCATTTTCATGTGTGTCTCTCAATTTCAGTGTTATTGGGCCCAAACTAGTCGCTTTTCATCAGAACCGATGCAGACTCACCCAAAACGCTCGGCTGCACTGGCAAGGTCACGGCGCACACCGTACATGCATTTTCATGTGTTTCTCTCAATTTCAGTGTTATTGGGCCCAAACTAGTGGCTTTTCATCAGAAACGATGCAGACTCACCCAAAAGGCTCGGTTCTGCTAGCAGAGTGAACACACACAGAGAATATGCATTTTCATGTGTTTCTATCAATTTCAGTGTTATCGGACACAAACTAGTCACTTTTCATCATATTCAATTCAGACTCACACCTAATGCTCGGTTCTTCTAGCAGAGTGAAGGCACACACAGAATATGCATTTTCATGTGTTTCTGTCAATTTCAGTGTTATTGGGCCCAATCTAGTCGCTTTTCATCAGAACCGATGCAGACTCACCCAAAAGGCTCGGTTCTCCTAGCAGAGTGAACACACACAGAGAATATGCATTTTCATGTGTTTCTATCAATTTCAGTGTTATAGGACAAAAACTAGTAACTTTTCATCATATTCAATTCAGACTCACACCTAATGCTCGGTTCTTCTAGCAGAGTGAAGGCACACACAGAATATGCATTTTCATGTGTTTCTGTCAATTTCAGTGTTATTGGGCCCAATCTAGTCGCTTTTCATCAGAACCGATGCAGACTCACCCAAAACGCTCGGCTGCGCTGGCAGAATAACGGCGCACACCGTACATGCATTTTCATGTGTTTCTGTCAATTTCAGTGTTATTGGGCCCAAACTAGTCGCTTTTCATCAGAACCGATGCAGACTCACCCAAAAGGCTCGGCTGCGCTGGCAGAGTCGCGGCGCACACCGTACATGCATTTTCATGTGTTTCTGTCAATTTCAGTTTTATTGGGCCCAAACTAGTGGCTTTTCATCAGAACCGATGCATACTCACCCAAAAGGCTCGGCTGCACTGGCAAGGTCATGGCGCACACCGTACATGCATTTTCATGTGTGTCTCTCAATTTCAGTGTTATTGGGCCCAAACTAGTCGCTTTTCATCAGAACCGATGCAGACTCACCCAAAACGCTCGGCTGCGCTGGCAGAGTCGCGGCGCACACCGTACATGTATTTTCATGTGTTTCTGTCAATTTCAGTGTTATTGGGCCCAAACTAGTGGCTTTTCATCAGAAACGATGCAGACTCACCCAAAAGGCTCGGTTCTGCTAGCAGAGTGAACACACACAGAGAATATGCATTTTCATGTGTTTCTATCAATTTCAGTGTTATCGGACACAAACTAGTCACTTTTCATCATATTCAATTCAGACTCACACCTAATGCTCGGTTCTTCTAGCAGAGTGAAGACACACACAGAATATGCATTTTCATGTGTTTCTGTCAATTTCAGTGTTATTGGGCCCAATCTAGTCACTTTTCATCAGAACAGATGCAGACTCACCCAAAAGGCTCGGCTGCGCTGGCAGAGTCACGGCGCACACCGTACATGCATTTTCATGTGTTTCTGTCAATTTCAGTGTTATTGGGCCCAAACTAGTGGCTTTTCATCAGAACCGATGCAGACTCACCCAAAACGCTCGGCTGCGCTGGCAGAGTAACGGCGCACACCGTACATGCATTTTCATGTGTTTCTCTCAATTTCAGTGTTATTGGGCCCAAACTAATGGCTTTTCATCAGAACCGATGCAGACTCACCCAATAGGCTCGGCTGCGCTGGCAGAGTCGCGGCGCACACCGTACATGCATTTTCATGTGTTTCTGTCAATTTCAGTGTTATTGGGCCCAAACTAGTGGCTTTTCATCAGAACCGATGCAGACTCACCTAAAAGGCTCGGCTGCGCTGGCAGAGTCGCGGCGCACACCGTACATGCATTTTCATGTGTTTCTGTCAATTTCAGTGTTATTGGGCCCAAACTACTCGCTTTTCATCAGAACCGATGCAGACTCACCCACAAGGCTCGGTTCTGCTAGCAGAGTGAACACACACAGAGAATATGCATTTTCATGTGTTTCTATCAATTTCAGTGTTATCGGACACAAACTAGTCACTTTTCATCATATTCAATTCAGACTCACACCTAATGCTCGGTTCTTCTAGCAGAGTGAAGACACACACAGAATATGCATTTTCATGTGTTTCTGTCAATTTCAGTGTTATTGGGCCCAAACTACTCCCTTTTCATCAGAACCGATGCAGACTCACCCAAAACGCTCGGCTGCGCTGGCAGAGTCACGGCGCACGCCGTACATGCATTTTCATGTGTTTCTGTCAATTTCAGTGTTATTGGGCCCAATCTAGTCACTTTTCATCAGAACAGATGCAGACTCACCCAAAAGGCTCGGCTGCGCTGGCAGAGTCACGGCGCACACCGTACATGCATTTTCATGTGTTTCTGTCAATTTCAGTGTTATTGGGCCCAAACTAGTGGCTTTTCATCAGAACCGATGCAGACTCACCCAAAACGCTCGGCTGCGCTGGCAGAGTAACGGCGCACACCGTACATGCATTTTCATGTGTTTCTCTCAATTTCAGTGTTATTGGGCCCAAACTAATGGCTTTTCATCAGAACCGATGCAGACTCACCCAATAGGCTCGGCTGCGCTGGCAGAGTCGCGGCGCACACCGTACATGCATTTTCATGTGTTTCTGTCAATTTCAGTGTTATTGGGCCCAAACTAGTGGCTTTTCATCAGAACCGATGCAGACTCACCTAAAAGGCTCGGCTGCGCTGGCAGAGTCGCGGCGCACACCGTACATGCATTTTCATGTGTTTCTGTCAATTTCAGTGTTATTGGGCCCAAACTACTCGCTTTTCATCAGAACCGATGCAGACTTACCCAAAACGCTCGGCTGCGCTGGCAGAGTAACGGCGCACACCGTACATGTATTTTCATGTGTTTCTGTCAATTTCAGTGTTATTGGGACCAAACTAGTGGCTTTTCATCAGAAACGATGCAGACTCACCCAAAAGGCTCGGTTCTGCTAGCAGAGTGAACACACACAGAGAATATGCATTTTCATATGTTTCTATCAATTTCAGTGTTATCGGACACAAACTAGTCACTTTTCATCATATTCAATTCGGACTCACACCTAATGCTCGGTTCTTCTAGCAGAGTGAAGGCACACACAGAATATGCATTTTCATGTGTTTCTGTCAATTTCAGTGTTATTGGGCCCAAACTACTCCCTTTTCATCAGAACCGATGCAGACTCACCCAAAACGCTCGGCTGCGCTGGCAGAGTCACGGCGCACGCCGTACATGCATTTTCATGTGTTTCTGTCAATTTCAGTGTTATTGGGCCCAATCTAGTCGCTTTTCATCAGAATCGATGCAGACTCACCCAAAACGCTCGGCTGCGCTGGCAGAATAACGGCGCACACCGTACATGCATTTTCATGTGTTTCTGTCAATTTCAGTGTTATTGGGCCCAAACTAGTCGCTTTTCATCAGAACCGATGCAGACTCACCCAAAAGGCTCGGCTGCGCTGGCAGAGTCGCGGCGCACACCGTACATGCATTTTCATGTGTTTCTGTCAATTTCAGTTTTATTGGGCCCAAACTAGTGGCTTTTCATCAGAACCGATGCAGACTCACCCAAAAGGCTCGGCTGCACTGGCAAGGTCATGGCGCACACCGTACATGCATTTTCATGTGTGTCTCTCAATTTCAGTGTTATTGGGCCCAAACTAGTCGCTTTTCATCAGAACCGATGCAGACTCACCCAAAACACTCGGCTGCACTGGCAAGGTCACGGCGCACACCGTACATGCATTTTCATGTGTTTCTCTCAATTTCAGTGTTATTGGGCCCAAACTAGTGGCTTTTCATCAGAAACGATGCAGACTCACCCAAAAGGCTCGGTTCTGCTAGCAGAGTGAACACACACAGAGAATATGCATTTTCATGTGTTTCTATCAATTTCAGTGTTATCGGACACAAACTAGTCACTGTTCATCATATTCAATTCAGACTCACACCTAATGCTCGGTTCTTCTAGCAGAGTGAAGGCACACACAGAATATGCATTTTCATGTGTTTCTGTCAATTTCATTGTTATTGGGCCCAAACTACTCCCTTTTTATCAGAACCGATGCAGACTCACCCAAAACGCTCGGCTGCGCTGGCAGAGTCACGGCGCACGCCGTACATGCATTTTCATGTGTTTCTGTCAATTTCAGTGTTATTGGGCCCAATCTAGTCGCTTTTCATCAGAACCGATGCAGACTCACCCAAAAGGCTCGGTTCTGCTAGCAGAGTGAACACACACAGAGAATATGCATTTTCATGTGTTTCTATCAATTTCAGTGTTATAGGACAAAAACTAGTAACTTTTCATCATATTCAATTCAGACTCACACCTAATGCTCGGTTCTTCTAGCAGAGTGAAGGCACACACAGAATATGCATTTTCATGTGTTTCTGTCAATTTCAGTGTTATTGGGCCCAATCTAGTCGCTTTTCATCAGAACCGATGCAGACTCACCCAAAACGCTCGGCTGCGCTGGCAGAATAACGGCGCACACCGTACATGCATTTTCATGTGTTTCTGTCAATTTCAGTGTTATTGGGCCCAAACTAGTCGCTTTTCATCAGAACCGATGCAGACTCACCCAAAAGGCTCGGCTGCGCTGGCAGAGTCGCGGCACACACCGTACATGCATTTTCATGTGTTTCTGTCAATTTCAGTTTTATTGGGCCCAAACTAGTGGCTTTTCATCAGAACCGATGCATACTCACCCAAAAGGCTCGGCTGCACTGGCAAGGTCATGGCGCACACCGTACATGCATTTTCATGTGTGTCTCTCAATTTCAGTGTTATTGGGCCCAAACTAGTCGCTTTTCATCAGAACCGATGCAGACTCACCCAAAACGCTCGGCTGCGCTGGCAGAGTCGCGGCGCACACCGTACATGTATTTTCATGTGTTTCTGTCAATTTCAGTGTTATTGGGCCCAAACTAGTGGCTTTTCATCAGAAACGATGCAGACTCACCCAAAAGGCTCGGTTCTGCTAGCAGAGTGAACACACACAGAGAATATGCATTTTCATGTGTTTCTATCAATTTCAGTGTTATCGGACACAAACTAGTCACTTTTCATCATATTCAATTCAGACTCACACCTAATGCTCGGTTCTTCTAGCAGAGTGAAGACACACACAGAATATGCATTTTCATGTGTTTCTGTCAATTTCAGTGTTATTGGGCCCAAACTACTCCCTTTTCATCAGAACCGATGCAGACTCACCCAAAACGCTCGGCTGCGCTGGCAGAGTCACGGCGCACGCCGTACATGCATTTTCATGTGTTTCTGTCAATTTCAGTGTTATTGGGCCCAATCTAGTCACTTTTCATCAGAACAGATGCAGACTCACCCAAAAGGCTCGGCTGCGCTGGCAGAGTCACGGCGCACACCGTACATGCATTTTCATGTGTTTCTGTCAATTTCAGTGTTATTGGGCCCAAACTAGTGGCTTTTCATCAGAACCGATGCAGACTCACCCAAAACGCTCCGCTGCGCTGGCAGAGTAACGGCGCACACCGTACATGCATTTTCATGTGTTTCTCTCAATTTCAGTGTTATTGGGCCCAAACTAATGGCTTTTCATCAGAACCGATGCAGACTCACCCAATAGGCTCGGCTGCGCTGGCAGAGTCGCGGCGCACACCGTACATGCATTTTCATGTGTTTCTGTCAATTTCAGTGTTATTGGGCCCAAACTAGTGGCTTTTCATCAGAACCGATGCAGACTCACCTAAAAGGCTCGGCTGCGCTGGCAGAGTCGCGGCGCACACCGTACATGCATTTTCATGTGTTTCTGTCAATTTCAGTGTTATTGGGCCCAAACTACTCGCTTTTCATCAGAACCGATGCAGACTTACCCAAAACGCTCGGCTGCGCTGGCAGAGTAACGGCGCACACCGTACATGTATTTTCATGTGTTTCTGTCAATTTCAGTGTTATTGGGCCCAAACTAGTGGCTTTTCATCAGAAACGATGCAGACTCACCCAAAAGGCTCGGTTCTGCTAGCAGAGTGAATACACACAGAGAATATGCATTTTCATATGTTTCTATCAATTTCAGTGTTATCGGACACAAACTAGTCACTTTTCATCATATTCAATTCAGACTCACACCTAATGCTCGGTTCTTCTAGCAGAGTGAAGGCACACACAGAATATGCATTTTCATGTGTTTCTGTCAATTTCAGTGTTATTGGGCCCAAACTACTCCCTTTTCATCAGAACCAATGCAGACTCACCCAAAACGCTCGGCTGCGCTGGCAGAGTCACGGCGCACGCCGTACATGCATTTTCATGTGTTTCTGTCAATTTCAGTGTTATTGGGCCCAATCTAGTCGCTTTTCATCAGAACCGATGCAGACTCACCCAAAACGCTCGGCTGCGCTGGCAGAATAACGGCGCACACCGTACATGCATTTTCATGTGTTTCTGTCAATTTCAGTGTTATTGGGCCCAAACTAGTCGCTTTTCATCAGAACCGATGCAGACTCACCCAAAAGGCTCGGCTGCGCTGGCAGAGTCGCGGCGCACACCGTACATGCATTTTCATGTGTTTCTGTCAATTTCAGTTTTATTGGGCCCAAACTAGTGGCTTTTCATCAGAACCGATGCAGACTCACCCAAAAGGCTCGGCTGCACTGGCAAGGTCATGGCGCACACCGTACATGCATTTTCATGTGTGTCTCTCAATTTCAGTGTTATTGGGCCCAAACTAGTCGCTTTTCATCAGAACCGATGCAGACTCACCCAAAACACTCGGCTGCACTGGCAGAGTCACGGCGCACGCCGTACATGCATTTTCATGTGTTTCTGTCAATTTCAGTGTTATTGGGCCCAAACTAGTGGCTTTTCATCAGAACCGATGCAGACTCACCCAAAAGGCTCGGTTCTGCTAGCAGAGTGAACACACACAGAGAATATGCATTTTCATGTGTTTCTATCAATTTCAGTGTTATAGGACAAAAACTAGTAACTTTTCATCATATTCAATTCAGACTCACACCTAATGCTCGGTTCTTCTAGCAGAGTGAAGGCACACACAGAATATGCATTTTCATGTGTTTCTGTCAATTTCAGTGTTATTGGGCCCAATCTAGTCGCTTTTCATCAGAACCGATGCAGACTCACCCAAAACGCTCGGCTGCGCTGGCAGAATAACGGCGCACACCGTACATGCATTTTCATGTGTTTCTGTCAATTTCAGTTTTATTGGGCCCAAACTAGTCGCTTTTCATCAGAACCGATGCAGACTCACCCAAAAGGCTCGGTTCTGCTAGCAGAGTGAACACACACAGAGAATATGCATTTTCATGTGTTTCTATCAATTTCAGTGTCATCGGACACAAACTAGTCACTTTTCATCATATTCAATTCAGACTCACACCTAATGCTCGGTTCTTCTAGCAGAGTGAAGGCACACACAGAATATGCATTTTCATGTGTTTCTGTCAATTTCAGTGTTATTGGGCCCAATCTAGTCGCTTTTCATCAGAACCGATGCAGACTCACCCAAAAGGCTCGGCTGCGCTGGCAGAGTCGCGGCGCACACCGTACATGCATTTTCATGTGTTTCTGTCAATTTCAGTTTTATTGGGCCCAAACTAGTCACTTTTCATCAGAACAGATGCAGACTCACCCAAAAGGCTCGGCTACGCTGGCAGAGTCACGGCGCACACCGTACATGCATTTTCATGTGTTTCTGTCAATTTCAGTGTTATTGGGCCCAAACTAGTGGCTTTTCATCAGAACCGATGCAGACTCACCCAAAAGGCTCGGTTCTGCTAGCAGAGTGAACACACACAGAGAATATGCATTTTCATGTGTTTCTATCAATTTCAGTGTTATAGGACAAAAACTAGTCACTTTTCATCATATTCAATTCAGACTCACACCTAATGCTCGGTTCTTCTAGCAGAGTGAAGGCACACACAGAATATGCATTTTCATGTGTTTCTGTCAATTTCAGTGTTATTGGGCCCAATCTAGTCGCTTTTCATCAGAACCGATGCAGACTCACCCAAAACGCTCGGCTGCGCTGGCAGAATAACGGCGCACACCGTACATGCATTTTCATGTGTTTCTGTCAATTTCAGTGTTATTGGGCCCAAACTAGTGGCTTTTCATCAGAAACGATGCAGACTCACCCAAAAGGCTCGGTTCTGCTAGCAGAGTGAACACACACAGAGAATATGCATTTTCATGTGTTTCTATCAATTTCAGTGTTATCGGACACAAACTAGTCACTTTTCATCATATTCAATTCAGACTCACACCTAATGCTCGGTTCTTCTAGCAGAGTGAAGACACACACAGAATATGCATTTTCATGTGTTTCTCTCAATTTCAGTGTTATTGGGCCCAAACTACTCCCTTTTCATCAGAACCGATGCAGACTCACCCAAAAGGCTCGGCTGCACTGGCAGAGTCGCGGCGCACACCGTACATGCATTTTCATGTGTTTCTGTCAATTTCAGTTTTATTGGGCCCAAACTAGTGGCTTTTCATCAGAACCGATGCAGACTCACCCAAAAGGCTCGGCTGCACTGGCAAGGTCACGGCGCACACCGTACATGCATTTTCATGTGTGTCTCTCAATTTCAGTGTTATTGGGCCCAAACTAGTCGCTTTTCATCAGAACCGATGCAGACTCACCCAAAACGCTCGGCTGCACTGGCAAGGTCACGGCGCACACCGTACATGCATTTTCATGTGTTTCTGTCAATTTCAGTGTTATTGGGCCCAAACTACTCCCTTTTCATCAGAACCGATGCAGACTCACCCAAAACGCTCGGCTGCGCTGGCAGAGTCACGGCGCACGCCGTACATGCATTTTCATGTGTTTCTGTCAATTTCAGTGTTATTGGGCCCAATCTAGTCGCTTTTCATCAGAACCGATGCAGACTCACCCAAAAGGCTCGGTTCTGCTAGCAGAGTGAACACACACAGAGAATATGCATTTTCATGTGTTTCTATCAATTTCAGTGTTATAGGACAAAAACTAGTAACTTTTCATCATATTCAATTCAGACTCACACCTAATGCTCGGTTCTTCTAGCAGAGTGAAGGCACACACAGAATATGCATTTTCATGTGTTTCTGTCAATTTCAGTGTTTTTGGGCCCAATCTAGTCGCTTTTCATCAGAACCGATGCAGACTCACCCAAAACGCTCGGCTGCGCTGGCAGAATAACGGCGCACACCGTACATGCATTTTCATGTGTTTCTGTCAATTTCAGTTTTATTAGGCCCAAACTAGTGGCTTTTCATCAGAACCGATGCAGACTCACCCAAAAGGCTCGGCTGCACTGGCAAGGTCATGGCGCACACCGTACATGCATTTTCATGTGTGTCTCTCAATTTCAGTGTTATTGGGCCCAAACTAGTCGCTTTTCATCAGAACCGATGCACACTCACCCAAAACGCTCGGCTGCGCTGGCAGAGTCGCGGCGCACACCGTACATGTATTTTCATGTGTTTCTGTCAATTTCAGTGTTATTGGGCCCAAACTAGTGGCTTTTCATCAGAAACGATGCAGACTCACCCAAAAGGCTCGGTTCTGCTAGCAGAGTGAACACACACAGAGAATATGCATTTTCATGTGTTTCTATCAATTTCAGTGTTATCGGACACAAACTAGTCACTTTTCATCATATTCAATTCAGACTCACACCTAATGCTCGGTTCTTCTAGCAGAGTGAAGACACACACAGAATATGCATTTTCATGTGTTTCTCTCAATTTCAGTGTTATTGGGCCCAAACTACTCCCTTTTCATCAGAACCGATGCAGACTCACCCAAAAGGCTCGGCTGCACTGGCAGAGTCGCGGCGCACACCGTACATGCATTTTCATGTGTTTCTGTCAATTTCAGTTTTATTGGGCCCAAACTAGTGGCTTTTCATCAGAACCGATGCAGACTCACCCAAAAGGCTCGGCTGCACTGGCAAGGTCACGGCGCACACCGTACATGCATTTTCATGTGTGTCTCTCAATTTCAGTGTTATTGGGCCCAAACTAGTCGCTTTTCATCAGAACCGATGCAGACTCACCCAAAACGCTCGGCTGCACTGGCAAGGTCACGGCGCACACCGTACATGCATTTTCATGTGTTTCTGTCAATTTCAGTGTTATTGGGCCCAAACTACTCCCTTTTCATCAGAACCGATGCAGACTCACCCAAAACGCTCGGCTGCGCTGGCAGAGTCACGGCGCACGCCGTACGTGCATTTTCATGTGTTTCTGTCAATTTCAGTGTTATTGGGCCCAATCTAGTCGCTTTTCATCAGAACCGATGCAGACTCACCCAAAAGGCTCGGTTCTGCTAGCAGAGTGAACACACACAGAGAATATGCATTTTCATGTGTTTCTATCAATTTCAGTGTTATAGGACAAAAACTAGTAACTTTTCATCATATTCAATTCAGACTCACACCTAATGCTCGGTTCTTCTAGCAGAGTGAAGGCACACACAGAATATGCATTTTCATGTGTTTCTGTCAGTTTCAGTGTTTTTGGGCCCAATCTAGTCGCTTTTCATCAGAACCGATGCAGACTCACCCAAAACGCTCGGCTGCGCTGGCAGAATAACGGCGCACACCGTACATGCATTTTCATGTGTTTCTGTCAATTTCAGTTTTATTGGGCCCAAACTAGTGGCTTTTCATCAGAACCGATGCAGACTCACCCAAAAGGCTCGGCTGCACTGGCAAGGTCATGGCGCACACCGTACATGCATTTTCATGTGTGTCTCTCAATTTCAGTGTTATTGGGCCCAAACTAGTCGCTTTTCATCAGAACCGATGCACACTCACCCAAAACGCTCGGCTGCGCTGGCAGAGTCGCGGCGCACACCGTACATGTATTTTCATGTGTTTCTGTCAATTTCAGTGTTATTGGGCCCAAACTAGTGGCTTTTCATCAGAAACGATGCAGACTCACCCAAAAGGCTCGGTTCTGCTAGCAGAGTGAACACACACAGAGAATATGCATTTTCATGTGTTTCTATCAATTTCAGTGTTATCGGACACAAACTAGTCACTTTTCATCATATTCAATTCAGACTCACACCTAATGCTCGGTTCTTCTAGCAGAGTGAAGACACACACAGAATATGCATTTTCATGTGTTTCTGTCAATTTCAGTGTTATTGGGCCCAAACTACTCCCTTTTCATCAGAACCGATGCAGACTCACCCAAAACGCTCGGCTGCGCTGGCAGAGTCACGGCGCACGCCGTACATGCATTTTCATGTGTTTCTGTCAATTTCAGTGTTATTGGGCCCAAACTAGTGGCTTTTCATCAGAAACGATGCAGACTCACCCAAAAGGCTCGGTTCTGCTAGCAGAGTGAACACACACAGAGAATATGCATTTTCATGTGTTTCTATCAATTTCAGTGTTATCGGACACAAACTAGTCACTTTTCATCATATTCAATTCAGACTCACACCTAATGCTCGGTTCTTCTAGCAGAGTGAAGACACACACAGAATATGCATTTTCATGTGTTTCTGTCAATTTCAGTGTTATTGGGCCCAAACTACTCCCTTTTCATCAGAACCGATGCAGACTCACCCAAAACGCTCGGCTGCGCTGGCAAAGTCACGGCGCACGCCGTACATGCATTTTCATGTGTTTCTGTCAATTTCAGTGTTATTGGGCCCAATCTAGTCACTTTTCATCAGAACCGATGCAGACTCACCCAAAAGGCTCGGTTCTGCTAGCAGAGTGAACACACACAGAGAATATGCATTTTCATGTGTTTCTATCAATTTCAGTGTCATCGGACACAAACTAGTCACTTTTCATCATATTCAATTCAGACTCACACCTAATGCTCGGTTCTTCTAGCAGAGTGAAGGCACACACAGAATATGCATTTTCATGTGTTTCTGTCAATTTCAGTGTTATTGGGCCCAATCTAGTCGCTTTTCATCAGAACCGATGCAGACTCACCCAAAAGGCTCGGCTGCGCTGGCAGAGTCGCGGCGCACACCGTACATGCATTTTCATGTGTTTCTGTCAATTTCAGTTTTATTGGGCCCAAACTAGTCACTTTTCATCAGAACAGATGCAGACTCACCCAAAAGGCTCGGCTGCGCTGGCAGAGTCACGGCGCACACCGTACATGCATTTTCATGTGTTTCTGTCAATTTCAGTGTTATTGGGCCCAAACTAGTGGCTTTTCATCAGAACCGATGCAGACTCACCCAAAAGGCTCGGTTCTGCTAGCAGAGTGAACACACACAGAGAATATGCATTTTCATGTGTTTCTATCAATTTCAGTGTTATAGGACAAAAACTAGTCACTTTTCATCATATTCAATTCAGACTCACACCTAATGCTCGGTTCTTCTAGCAGAGTGAAGGCACACACAGAATATGCATTTTCATGTGTTTCTGTCAATTTCAGTGTTATTGGGCCCAATCTAGTCGCTTTTCATCAGAACCGATGCAGACTCACCCAAAACGCTCGGCTGCGCTGGCAGAATAACGGCGCACACCGTACATGCATTTTCATGTGTTTCTGTCAATTTCAGTGTTATTGGGCCCAAACTAGTGGCTTTTCATCAGAACCGATGCAGACTCACCCAAAAGGCTCGGTTCTGCTAGCAGAGTGAACACACACAGAGAATATGCATTTTCATGTGTTTCTATCAATTTCAGTGTTATAAGACAAAAACTAGTCACTTTTCATCATATTCAATTCAGACTCACACCTAATGCTCGGTTCTTCTAGCAGAGTGAAGGCACACACAGAATATGCATTTTCATGTGTTTCTGTCAATTTCAGTGTTATTGGGCCCAATCTAGTCGCTTTTCATCAGAACCGATGCAGACTCACCCAAAAGGCTCGGCTGCGCTGGCAGAGTCGCGGCGCACACCGTACATGCATTTTCATGTGTTTCTGTCAATTTCAGTTTTATTGGGCCCAAACTAGTCACTTTTCATCAGAACAGATGCAGACTCACCCAAAAGGCTCGGCTGCGCTGGCAGAGTCACGGCGCACACCGTACATGCATTTTCATGTGTTTCTGTCAATTTCAGTGTTATTGGGCCCAAACTAGTGGCTTTTCATCAGAACCGATGCAGACTCACCCAAAAGGCTCGGTTCTGCTAGCAGAGTGAACACACACAGAGAATATGCATTTTCATGTGTTTCTATCAATTTCAGTGTTATAGGACAAAAACTAGTCACTTTTCATCATATTCAATTCAGACTCACACCTAATGCTCGGTTCTTCTAGCAGAGTGAAGGCACACACAGAATATGCATTTTCATGTGTTTCTGTCAATTTCAGTGTTATTGGGCCCAATCTAGTCGCTTTTCATCAGAACCGATGCAGACTCACCCAAAACGCTCGGCTGCGCTGGCAGAATAACGGCGCACACCGTACATGCATTTTCATGTGTTTCTGTCAATTTCAGTGTTATTGGGCCCAAACTAGTGGCTTTTCATCAGAACCGATGCAGACTCACCCAAAAGGCTCGGTTCTGCTAGCAGAGTGAACACACACAGAGAATATGCATTTTCATGTGTTTCTATCAATTTCAGTGTTATAGGACAAAAACTAGTCACTTTTCATCATATTCAATTCAGACTCACACCTAATGCTCGGTTCTTCTAGCAGAGTGAAGGCAGACACAGAATATGCATTTTCATGTGTTTCTGTCAATTTCAGTGTTATTGGGCCCAATCTAGTCGCTTTTCATCAGAACCGATGCAGACTCACCCAAAACGCTCGGCTGCGCTGGCAGAATAACGGCGCACACCGTACATGCATTTTCATGTGTTTCTGTCAATTTCAGTGTTATTGGGACCAAACTAGTCGCTTTTCATCAGAACCGATGCAGACTCACCCAAAAGGCTCGGCTGCGCTGGCAGAGTCGCGGCGCACACCGTACATGCATTTTCATGTGTTTCTGTCAATTTCAGTTTTATTGGGCCCAAACTAGTGGCTTTTCATCAGAACCGATGCAGACTCACCCAAAAGGCTCGGCTGCACTGGCAAGGTCATGGCGCACACCGTACATGCATTTTCATGTGTGTCTCTCAATTTCAGTGTTATTGGGCCCAAACTAGTCGCTTTTCATCAGAACCGATGCAGACTCACCCAAAACGCTCGGCTGCACTGGCAAGGTCACGGCGCACACCGTACATGCATTTTCATGTGTTTCTCTCAATTTCAGTGTTATTGGGCCCAAACTAGTGGCTTTTCATCAGAAACGATGCAGACTCACCCAAAAGGCTCGGTTCTGCTAGCAGAGTGAACACTCACAGAGAATATGCATTTTCATGTGTTTCTATCAATTTCAGTGTTATCGGACACAAACTAGTCACTTTTCATCATATTCAATTCAGACTCACACCTAATGCTCGGTTCTTCTAGCAGAGTGAAGGCACACACAGAATATGCATTTTCATGTGTTTCTGTCAATTTCAGTGTTATTGGGCCCAAACTACTCCCTTTTCATCAGAACCGATGCAGACTCACCCAAAACGCTCGGCTGCGCTGGCAGAGTCACGGCGCACGCCGTACATGCATTTTCATGTGTTTCTGTCAATTTCAGTTTTATTGGGCCCAATCTAGTCGCTTTTCATCAGAACCGATGCAGACTCACCCAAAAGGCTCGGTTCTGCTAGCAGAGTGAACACACACAGAGAATATGCATTTTCATGTGTTTCTATCAATTTCAGTGTTATAGGACAAAAACTAGTAACTTTTCATCATATTCAATTCAGACTCACACCTAATGCTCGGTTCTTCTAGCAGAGTGAAGGCACACACAGAATATGCATTTTCATGTGTTTCTGTCAATTTCAGTGTTATTGGGCCCAATCTAGTCGCTTTTCATCAGAACCGATGCAGACTCACCCAAAACGCTCGGCTGCGCTGGCAGAATAACGGCGCACACCGTACATGCATTTTCATGTGTTTCTGTCAATTTCAGTTTTATTGGGCCCAAACTAGTGGCTTTTCATCAGAACCGATGCAGACTCACCCAAAAGGCTCGGCTGCACTGGCAAGGTCATGGCGCACACCGTACATGCATTTTCATGTGTGTCTCTCAATTTCAGTGTTATTGGGCCCAAACTAGTCGCTTTTCATCAGAACCGATGCACACTCACCCAAAACGCTCGGCTGCGCTGGCAGAGTCGCGGCGCACACCGTACATGTATTTTCATGTGTTTCTGTCAATTTCAGTGTTATTGGGCCCAAACTAGTGGCTTTTCATCAGAAACGATGCAGACTCACCCAAAAGGCTCGGTTCTGCTAGCAGAGTGAACACACACAGAGAATATGCATTTTCATGTGTTTCTATCAATTTCAGTGTTATCGGACACAAACTAGTCACTTTTCATCATATTCAATTCAGACTCACACCTAATGCTCGGTTCTTCTAGCAGAGTGAAGACACACACAGAATATGCATTTTCATGTGTTTCTGTCAATTTCAGTGTTATTGGGCCCAAACTACTCCCTTTTCATCAGAACCGATGCAGACTCACCCAAAACGCTCGGCTGCGCTGGCAGAGTCACGGCGCACGCCGTACATGCATTTTCATGTGTTTCTGTTAATTTCAGTGTTATTGGGCCCAATCTAGTCACTTTTCATCAGAACCGATGCAGACTCACCCAAAAGGCTCGGTTCTGCTAGCAGAGTGAACACACACAGAGAATATGCATTTTCATGTGTTTCTATCAATTTCAGTGTTATCGGACACAAACTAGTCACTTTTCATCATATTCAATTCAGACTCACACCTAATGCTCGGTTCTTCTAGCAGAGTGAAGACACACACAGAATATGCATTTTCATGTGTTTCTGTCAATTTCAGTGTTATTGGGCCCAATCTAGTCGCTTTTCATCAGAACCGATGCAGACTCACCCAAAAGGCTCGGCTGCGCTGGCAGAGTCGCGGCGCACACCGTACATGCATTTTCATGTGTTTCTGTCAATTTCAGTTTTATTGGGCCCAAACTAGTCACTTTTCATCAGAACAGATGCAGACTCACCCAAAAGGCTCGGCTGCGCTGGCAGAGTCACGGCGCACACCGTACATGCATTTTCATGTGTTTCTGTCAATTTCAGTGTTATTGGGCCCAAACTAGTGGTTTTCATCAGAACCGATGCAGACTCACCCAAAAGGCTCGGTTCTGCTAGCAGAGTGAACACACACAGAGAATATGCATTTTCATGTGTTTCTATCAATTTCAGTGTTATAGGACAAAAACTAGTCACTTTTCATCATATTCAATTCAGACTCACACCTAATGCTCGGTTCTTCTAGCAGAGTGAAGGCACACACAGAATATGCATTTTCATGTGTTTCTGTCAATTTCAGTGTTATTGGGCCCAATCTAGTCGCTTTTCATCAGAACCGATGCAGACTCACCCAAAACGCTCGGCTGCGCTGGCAGAATAACGGCGCACACCGTACATGCATTTTCATGTGTTTCTGTCAATTTCAGTGTTATTGGGCCCAAACTAGTGGCTTTTCATCAGAACCGATGCAGACTCACCCAAAAGGCTCGGTTCTGCTAGCAGAGTGAACACACACAGAGAATATGCATTTTCATGTGTTTCTATCAATTTCAGTGTTATAGGACAAAAACTAGTCACTTTTCATCATATTCAATTCAGACTCACACCTAATGCTCGGTTCTTCTAGCAGAGTGAAGGCAGACACAGAATATGCATTTTCATGTGTTTCTGTCAATTTCAGTGTTATTGGGCCCAATCTAGTCGCTTTTCATCAGAACCGATGCAGACTCACCCAAAACGCTCGGCTGCGCTGGCAGAATAACGGCGCACACCGTACATGCATTTTCATGTGTTTCTGTCAATTTCAGTGTTATTGGGACCAAACTAGTCGCTTTTCATCAGAACCGATGCAGACTCACCCAAAAGGCTCGGCTGCGCTGGCAGAGTCGCGGCGCACACCGTACATGCATTTTCATGTGTTTCTGTCAATTTCAGTTTTATTGGGCCCAAACTAGTGGCTTTTCATCAGAACCGATGCAGACTCACCCAAAAGGCTCGGCTGCACTGGCAAGGTCATGGCGCACACCGTACATGCATTTTCATGTGTGTCTCTCAATTTCAGTGTTATTGGGCCCAAACTAGTCGCTTTTCATCAGAACCGATGCAGACTCACCCAAAACGCTCGGCTGCACTGGCAAGGTCACGGCGCACACCGTACATGCATTTTCATGTGTTTCTCTCAATTTCAGTGTTATTGGGCCCAAACTAGTGGCTTTTCATCAGAAACGATGCAGACTCACCCAAAAGGCTCGGTTCTGCTAGCAGAGTGAACACACACAGAGAATATGCATTTTCATGTGTTTCTATCAATTTCAGTGTTATCGGACACAAACTAGTCACTTTTCATCATATTCAATTCAGACTCACACCTAATGCTCGGTTCTTCTAGCAGAGTGAAGGCACACACAGAATATGCATTTTCATGTGTTTCTGTCAATTTCAGTGTTATTGGGCCCAAACTACTCCCTTTTCATCAGAACCGATGCAGACTCACCCAAAACGCTCGGCTGCGCTGGCAGAGTCACGGCGCACGCCGTACATGCATTTTCATGTGTTTCTGTCAATTTCAGTTTTATTGGGCCCAATCTAGTCGCTTTTCATCAGAACCGATGCAGACTCACCCAAAAGGCTCGGTTCTGCTAGCAGAGTGAACACACACAGAGAATATGCATTTTCATGTGTTTCTATCAATTTCAGTGTTATAGGACAAAAACTAGTAACTTTTCATCATATTCAATTCAGACTCACACCTAATGCTCGGTTCTTCTAGCAGAGTGAAGGCACACACAGAATATGCATTTTCATGTGTTTCTGTCAATTTCAGTGTTATTGGGCCCAATCTAGTCGCTTTTCATCAGAACCGATGCAGACTCACCCAAAACGCTCGGCTGCGCTGGCAGAATAACGGCGCACACCGTACATGCATTTTCATGTGTTTCTATCAATTTCAGTTTTATTGGGCCCAAACTAGTGGCTTTTCATCAGAACCGATGCAGACTCACCCAAAAGGCTCGGCTGCACTGGCAAGGTCATGGCGCACACCGTACATGCATTTTCATGTGTGTCTCTCAATTTCAGTGTTATTGGGCCCAAACTAGTCGCTTTTCATCAGAACCGATGCACACTCACCCAAAACGCTCGGCTGCGCTGGCAGAGTCGCGGCGCACACCGTACATGTATTTTCATGTGTTTCTGTCAATTTCAGTGTTATTGGGCCCAAACTAGTGGCTTTTCATCAGAAACGATGCAGACTCACCCAAAAGGCTCGGTTCTGCTAGCAGAGTGAACACACACAGAGAATATGCATTTTCATGTGTTTCTATCAATTTCAGTGTTATCGGACACAAACTAGTCACTTTTCATCATATTCAATTCAGACTCACACCTAATGCTCGGTTCTTCTAGCAGAGTGAAGACACACACAGAATATGCATTTTCATGTGTTTCTGTCAATTTCAGTGTTATTGGGCCCAAACTACTCCCTTTTCATCAGAACCGATGCAGACTCACCCAAAACGCTCGGCTGCGCTGGCAGAGTCACGGCGCACGCCGTACATGCATTTTCATGTGTTTCTGTCAATTTCAGTGTTATTGGGCCCAATCTAGTCACTTTTCATCAGAACCGATGCAGACTCACCCAAAAGGCTCGGTTCTGCTAGCAGAGTGAACACACACAGAGAATATGCATTTTCATGTGTTTCTATCAATTTCAGTGTCATCGGACACAAACTAGTCACTTTTCATCATATTCAATTCAGACTCACACCTAATTCTCGGTTCTTCTAGCAGAGTGAAGGCACACACAGAATATGCATTTTCATGTGTTTCTGTCAATTTCAGTGTTATTGGGCCCAATCTAGTCGCTTTTCATCAGAACCGATGCAGACTCACCCAAAAGGCTCGGCTGCGCTGGCAGAGTCGCGGCGCACACCGTACATGCATTTTCATGTGTTTCTGTCAATTTCAGTTTTATTGGGCCCAAACTAGTCACTTTTCATCAGAACAGATGCAGACTCACCCAAAAGGCTCGGCTGCGCTGGCAGAGTCACGGCGCACACCGTACATGCATTTTCATGTGTTTCTGTCAATTTCAGTGTTATTGGGCCCAAACTAGTGGCTTTTCATCAGAACCGATGCAGACTCACCCAAAAGGCTCGGTTCTGCTAGCAGAGTGAACACACACAGAGAATATGCATTTTCATGTGTTTCTATCAATTTCAGTGTTATAGGACAAAAACTAGTCACTTTTCATCATATTCAATTCAGACTCACACCTAATGCTCGGTTCTTCTAGCAGAGTGAAGGCACACACAGAATATGCATTTTCATGTGTTTCTGTCAATTTCAGTGTTATTGGGCCCAATCTAGTCGCTTTTCATCAGAACCGATGCAGACTCACCCAAAACGCTCGGCTGCGCTGGCAGAATAACGGCGCACACCGTACATGCATTTTCATGTGTTTCTGTCAATTTCAGTGTTATTGGGCCCAAACTAGTGGCTTTTCATCAGAACCGATGCAGACTCACCCAAAAGGCTCGGTTCTGCTAGCAGAGTGAACACACACAGAGAATATGCATTTTCATGTGTTTCTATCAATTTCAGTGTTATAGGACAAAAACTAGTCACTTTTCATCATATTCAATTCAGACTCACACCTAATGCTCGGTTCTTCTAGCAGAGTGAAGGCACACACAGAATATGCATTTTCATGTGTTTCTGTCAATTTCAGTGTTATTGGGCCCAATCTAGTCGCTTTTCATCAGAACCGATGCAGACTCACCCAAAAGGCTCGGCTGCGCTGGCAGAGTCGCGGCGCACACCGTACATGCATTTTCATGTGTTTCTGTCAATTTCAGTTTTATTGGGCCCAAACTAGTCACTTTTCATCAGAACAGATGCAGACTCACCCAAAAGGCTCGGCTGCGCTGGCAGAGTCACGGCGCACACCGTACATGCATTTTCATGTGTTTCTGTCAATTTCAGTGTTATTGGGCCCAAACTAGTGGCTTTTCATCAGAACCGATGCAGACTCACCCAAAAGGCTCGGTTCTGCTAGCAGAGTGAACACACACAGAGAATATGCATTTTCATGTGTTTCTATCAATTTCAGTGTTATAGGACAAAAACTAGTCACTTTTCATCATATTCAATTCAGACTCACACCTAATGCTCGGTTCTTCTAGCAGAGTGAAGGCACACACAGAATATGCATTTTCATGTGTTTCTGTCAATTTCAGTGTTATTGGGCCCAATCTAGTCGCTTTTCATCAGAACCGATGCAGACTCACCCAAAACGCTCGGCTGCGCTGGCAGAATAACGGCGCACACCGTACATGCATTTTCATGTGTTTCTGTCAATTTCAGTGTTATTGGGCCCAAACTAGTCGCTTTTCATCAGAACCGATGCAGACTCACCCAAAAGGCTCGGTTCTGCTAGCAGAGTGAACACACACAGAGAATATGCATTTTCATGTGTTTCTATCAATTTCAGTGTCATCGGACACAAACTAGTCACTTTTCATCATATTCAATTCAGACTCACACCTAATGCTCGGTTCTTCTAGCAGAGTGAAGGCACACACAGAATATGCATTTTCATGTGTTTCTGTCAATTTCAGTGTTATTGGGCCCAATCTAGTCGCTTTTCATCAGAACCGATGCAGACTCACCCTAAAGGCTCGGCCAGCGCAGCCAAGCCTTTTGGGTGAATCTGCATCGGTTCTGATGAAAAGCCACTAGTTTGGGCCCAATAACACTGAAATTGAGAGAAACACATGAAAATGCATGTACGGCGTGCGCCGTGACCCTGCCAGCGCAGCCGAGCCTTTAGGGTGAGTCTGCATCGGTTCTGATGAAAAGCCATTAGTTTGGGCCTAATAACACTGAAATTGACAATAACACATGAAAATGCATGTACGGCGTGCGCCGTGACCCTGCCTGCGCAGCCGAGCCTTTAGGGTGAGTCTGCATCGGTTCTGATGAAAAGCCACTAGTTTGGGCCCAAAAACACTGAAATTGACAGAAACACATGAAAATACATGTACGGCGTGCGCCGTGACCCTGCCAGCGCAGCCGAGCCTTTTGGGTGAGTCTGCATCGGTTCTGATGAAAAGCCACTAGTTTGGGCCCAAAAACACTGAAATTGACAGAAACACATGAAAATACATGTACGGCGTGCGCCGTGACCCTGCCAGCGCAGCCGAGCCTTTTGGGTGAGTCTGCATCGGTTCTGATGAAAAGCCACTAGTTTGGGCCCAAGAACACTGAAATTGACAGAAACACATGAAAATGCATGTACGGCGTGCGCCGTGACCCTGCCAGCGCAGCCGAGCCTTTAGGGTGAGTCTGCATCGGTTCTGATGAAAAGCCACTAGTTTGGGCCCAATAACACTGAAATTGACAGAAACACATGAAAATGCATGTACGGCGTGCGCCGTGACCCTGCCAGCGCAGCCGAGCCTTTTGGGTGAGTCTGCATCGGTTCTGATGAAAAGCCACTAGTTTAGGCCCAATAACACTGAAATTGACAGAAACACATGAAAATACATGTACGGCGTGCGCCGTGACCCTGCCAGCGCAGCCGAGCCTTTTTGGGTGAGTCTGCATCGGTTCTGATGAAAAGCCACTAGTTTGGGCCCAATAACACTGAAATTGACAGAAACAAATGAAAATGCATGTACGGCGTGCGCCGTGACCCTGCCAGCGCAGCCGAGCCTTTTGGGTGAGTCTGCATCGGTTCTGATGAAAAGCCACTAGTTTAGGCCCAATAACACTGAAATTGACAGAAACACATGAAAATGCATGTACGGCGTGCGCCGTGACCCTGCCAGCGCAGCCGAGCCTTTTGGGTGAGTCTGCATCGGTTCTGATGAAAAGCCACTAGTTTGGGCCCAATAACACTGAAATTGACAGAAACACATGAAAATGCATGTACGGCGTGCGCCGTGACCCTGCCAGCGCAGCCGAGCCTTTAGGGTGAGTCTGCATCGGTTCTGATGAAAAGCCACTAGTTTGGGCCCAATAACACTGAAATTGACAGAAACAAATGAAAATGCATGTACGGCGTGCGCCGTGACCCTGCCAGCGCAGCCGAGCCTTTTGGGTGAGTCTGCATCGGTTCTGATGAAAAGCCACTAGTTTAGGCCCAATAACACTGAAATTGACAGAAACACATGAAAATACATGTACGGCGTGCGCCGTGACCCTGCCAGCGCAGCCGAGCCTTTTGGGTGAGTCTGCATCGGTTCTGATGAAAAGCCACTAGTTTGGGCCCAATAACACTGAAATTGACAGAAACACATGAAAATGCATGTACGGCGTGCGCCGTGACCCTGCCAGCGCAGCCGAGCCTTTAAGGTGAGTCTGCATCGGTTCTGATGAAAAGCCACTAGTTTGGGCCCAAAAACACTGAAATTGATAGAAACACATGAAAATGCATGTACGGCGTGCGCCGTGACCCTGCGCAGCCGAGCCTTTGGGGTGAGTCTGCATCGGTTCTGATGAAAAGCCACTAGTTTGGGCCCAATAACACTGAAATTGATAGAAACACATGAAAATGCATGTACGGCGTGCGCCGTGACCCTGCGCAGCTGAGCCTTTGGGGAGAGTCTGCATCGGTTCTGATGAAAAGCCACTAGTTTGGGCCCAATAACACTGAAATTGACAGAAACACATGAAAATGCATGTACGGCGTGCGCCGTGACCCTGCCAGCGCAGCCGAGCCTTTAGGGTGAATTTGCATCGCTTCTGATGAAAAGCCACTAGTTTGGGCCCAATAACACTGAAATTGAGAGAAACACATGAAAATGCATGTACGGCGTGCGCCGTGACCCTGCCAGCGCAGCCGAGCCTTTTGGGTGAGTCTGCATCGGTTCTGATGAAAAGCCACTAGTTTGGGCCCAAAAAACACTGAAATTGACAGAAACACATGAAAATACATGTACGGCGTGCGCCGTGACCCTGCCAGTGCAGCCGAGCCTTTTGGGTGAGTCTGCATCGGTTCTGATGAAAAGCCACTAGTTTGGGGCCCAATAACACTGAAATTGACAGAAACACATGAAAATGCATGTACGGCGTGCGCCGTGACCCTGCCAGCGCAGCCGAGCCTTTAGGGTGAGTCTGCATCGGTTCTGATGAAAAGCCCACTAGTTTGGGCCCAATAACACTGAAATTGACAGAAACACATGAAAATACATGTACGGCGTGCGCCGTGACCCTGCCAGCGCAGCCGAGCCTTTTGGGTGAGTCTGCATCGGTTCTGATGAAAAGCCACTAGTTTGGGCCCAATAACACTGAAATTGATAGAAACACATGAAAATGCATGTACGGCGTGCGCCGTGACCCTGCGCAGCCGAGCCTTTGGGGTGAGTCTGCATCGGTTCTGATGAAAAGCCACTAGTTTGGGCCCAATAACACTGAAATTGACAGAAACACATGAAAATGCATGTACGGCGTGCGCCGTGACCCTGCCAGCGCAGCCGAGCCTTTAGGGTGAGTCTGCATCGGTTCTGATGAAAAGCCACTAGTTTGGGCCCAAAAACACTGAAATTGACAGAAACACATGAAAATGCATGTACGGCATGCGCCGTGACCCTGCTAGCGCAGCCGAGCCTTTTGGGTGAGTCTGCATCGGTTCTGATGAAAAGCCACTAGTTTGGGCCCAATAACACTGAAATTGACAGAAACACATGAAAATACATGTACGGCGTGCGCCGTGACCCTGCCAGCGCAGCCGAGCCTTTTGGGTGAGTCTGCATCGGTTCTGATGAAAAGCCACTAGTTTGGGCCCAATAACACTGAAATTGATAGAAACACATGAAAATGCATGTACGGCGTGCGCCGTGACCCTGCGCAGCTGAGCCTTTGGGGTGAGTCTGCATCGGTTCTGATGAAAAGCCACTAGTTTGGGCCCAATAACACTGAAATTGACAGAAACACATGAAAATGCATGTACGGCGTGCGCCGTGACCCTGCCAGCGCAGCCGAGCCTTTAGGGTGAATCTGCATCGCTTCTGATGAAAAGCCACTAGTTTGGGCCCAAAAACACTGAAATTGACAGAAACACATGAAAATACATGTACGGCGTGCGCCGTGACCCTGCCAGCTCAGCCGAGCCTTTTGGGTGAGTCTGCATCGGTTCTGATGAAAAGCCACTAGTTTGGGCCCAATAACACTGAAATTGACAGAAACACATGAAAATGCATGTACGGCGTGCGCCGTGATCCTGTGTAACCAAGCCTTTTGGGTGAGTCTGCATCGGTTCTGATGAAAAGCCACTAGTTTGGGCCCAATAACACTGAAATTGACAGAAACACATGAAAATACATGTACGGCGTGCGCCATGACCCTGCCAGCGCAGCCGAGCCTTTTAGGTGAGTCTGCATCGGTTCTGATGAAAAGCCACTAGTTTGGGCCCAAAAACACTGAAATTGATAGAAACACATGAAAATGCATGTACGGCGTGCGCCGTGACCCTGCGCAGCTGAGCCTTTGGGGTGAGTCTGCATCGGTTCTGATGAAAAGCCACTAGTTTGGGCCCAATAACACTGAAATTGACAGAAACACATGAAAATGCATGTACGGCGTGCGCCGTGATCCTGTGTAACCAAGCCTTTTGGGTGAGTCTGCATCGGTTCTGATGAAAAGCCACTAGTTTGGGCCCAATAACACTGAAATTGATAGAAACACATGAAAATGCATGTACGGCGTGCGCCGTGACCCTGCCAGCTCAGCCGAGCCTTTTGGGTGAGTCTGCATCGGTTCTGATGAAAAGCCACTAGTTTGGGCCCAATAACACTGAAATTGACAGAAACACATGAAAATACATGTACGGCGTGCGCCGTGACCCTGCCAGCGCAGCCGAGCCTTTTGGGTGAGTCTGCATCGGTTCTGATGAAAAGCCACTAGTTTGGGCCCAATAACACTGAAATTGACAGAAACACATGAAAATGCATGTACGGCGTGCGCCGTGATCCTGTGTAACCAAGCCTTTTGGGTGAGTCTGCATCGGTTCTGATGAAAAGCCACTAGTTTGGGCCCAATAACACTGAAATTGACAGAAACACATGAAAATACATGTACGGCGTGCGCCGTGACCCTGCCAGCGCAGCCGAGCCTTTTAGGTGAGTCTGCATCGGTTCTGATGAAAAGCCACTAGTTTGGGCCGAATAACACTGAAATTGATAGAAACACATGAAAATGCATGTACGGCGTGCGCCGTGACCCTGCGCAGCTGAGCCTTTGGGGTGAGTCTGCATCGGTTCTGATGAAAAGCCACTAGTTTGGGCCCAATAACACTGACATTGACAGAAACACATGAAAATGCATGTACGGCGTGCGCCGTGATCCTGTGTAACCAAGCCTTTTGGGTGAGTCTGCATCGGTTCTGATGAAAAGCCACTAGTTTGGGCCCAATAACACTGAAATTGACAGAAACACATGAAAATACATGTACGGCGTGCGCCGTGACCCTGCCAGCGCAGCCGAGCCTTTTAGGTGAGTCTGCATCGGTTCTGATGAAAAGCCACTAGTTTGGGCCCAATAACACTGAAATTGATAGAAACACATGAAAATGCATGTACGGCGTGCGCCGTGACCCTGCGCAGCTGAGCCTTTGGGGTGAGTCTGCATCGGTTCTGATGAAAAGCCACTAGTTTGGGCCCAATAACACTGAAATTGACAGAAACACATGAAAATGCATGTACGGCGTGCGCCGTGACCCTGCCAGCGCAGCCGAGCCTTTAGGGTGAATCTGCATCGCTTCTGATGAAAAGCCACTAGTTTGGGCCCAAAAACACTGAAATTGACAGAAACACATGAAAATACATGTACGGCGTGCGCCGTGACCCTGCCAGCTCAGCCGAGCCTTTTGGGTGAGTCTGCATCGGTTCTGATGAAAAGCCACTAGTTTGGGCCCAATAACACTGAAATTGACAGAAACACATGAAAATACATGTACGGCGTGCGCCGTGACCCTGCCAGCGCAGCCGAGCCTTTTGGGTGAGTCTGCATCGGTTCTGATGAAAAGCCACTAGTTTGGGCCCAATAACACTGAAATTGACAGAAACACATGAAAATGCATGTACGGCGTGCGCCGTGATCCTGTGTAACCAAGCCTTTTGGGTGAGTCTGCATCGGTTCTGATGAAAAGCCACTAGTTTGGGCCCAATAACACTGAAATTGACAGAAACACATGAAAATACATGTACGGCGTGCGCCGTGACCCTGCCAGCGCAGCCGAGCCTTTTAGGTGAGTCTGCATCGGTTCTGATGAAAAGCCACTAGTTTGGGCCCAAAACCACTGAAATTGACAGAAACACATGAAAATGCATGTACGGCGTGCGCCGTGACCCTGCCAGCGCAGCCGAGCCTTTTGGGTGAGTCTGCATCGGTTCTGATGAAAAGCCACTAGTTTGGGCCCAATAACACTGAAATTGAGAGAAACACATGAAAATGCATGTACGGCGTGCGTCGCGACCCTGCCAGCGCAGCCGAGCCTTTTGGGTGAGTCTGCATCGGTTCTGATGAAAAGCGACTGGTCTGGGCCCAAAAACACTGAAATTGACAGAAACACATGAAAATGCATGTACGGCGTGCGCCGTGACCCTGCCAGCGCAGCCGAGCCTTTTGGGTGAGTCTGCATCGGTTCTGATGAAAAGCGACTGGTCTGGGCCCAATAACACTGAAATTGACAGAAACACATGAAAATACATGTACGGCGTGCGCCGTGACCCTGCCAGCGCAGCCGAGCCTTTTGGGTGAGTCTGCATCGGTTCTGATGAAAAGCCACTAGTTTGGGCCCAATAACACTGAAATTGATAGAAACACATGAAAATGCATGTACGGCGTGCGCCGTGACCCTGCCAGCGCAGCCGAGCCTTTTGGGTGAGTCTGCATCGGTTCTGATGAAAAGCCACTGGTTTGGGCCCAATAACACTGAAATTGACAGAAACACATGAAAATGCATGTACGGCGTGCGTCATGACCCTGCCAGTGCAGCCGAGCCTTTTGGGTGAGTCTGCATCGGTTCTGATGAAAAGCGACTGGTCTGGGCCCAATAACACTGAAATTGACAGAAACACATGAAAATACATGTACGGCGTGCGCCGTGACCCTGCCAGCGCAGCCGAGCCTTTTGGGTGAGTCTGCATCGGTTCTGATGAAAAGCCACTAGTTTGGGCCCAATAACACTGAAATTGACAGAAACACATGAAAATGCATGTACGGCGTGCGCCGTGACCCTGCCAGCGCAGCCGAGCCTTTTGGGTGAATCTGCATCGGTTCTGATGAATAGCCACTAGTTTGGGCCCAATAACACTGAAATTGAGAGAAACACATGAAAATACATGTACGGCGTGCGCCGTGACCCTGCCAGCGCAGCCGAGCCTTTTGGGTGAGTCTGCATCGGTTCTGATGAAAAGCCACTAGTTTAGGCCCAATAACACTGAAATTGACAGAAACACATGAAAATACATGTACGGCGTGCGCCGTGACCCTGCCAGCGCAGCCGAGCCTTTTTGGGTGAGTCTGCATCGGTTCTGATGAAAAGCCACTAGTTTGGGCCCAAAAACACTGAAATTGACAGAAACACATGAAAATACATGTACAGCGTGCGCCGTGACCCTGCCAGCGCAGCCGAGCCTTTTGGGTGAGTCTGCATCGGTTCTGATGAAAAGCCACTAGTTTGGGCCCAATAACACTGAAATTGACAGAAACACATGAAAATACATGTACGGCGTGCGCCGTGACCCTGCCAGCGCAGCCGAGCCTTTTGGGTGAGTCTGCATCGGTTCTGATGAAAAGCCACTAGTTTGGGCCCAATAACACTGAAATTGATAGAAACACATGAAAATGCATGTACGGCGTGCGCCGTGACCCTGCGCAGCCGAGCCTTTGGGGTGAGTCTGCATCGGTTCTGATGAAAAGCCACTAGTTTGGGCCCAATAACACTGAAATTGACAGAAACACATGAAAATGCATGTACGGCGTGCGCCGTGACCCTGCCAGTGCAGCCGAGCCTTTAGGGTGAATCTGCATCGGTTCTGATGAAAAGCCACTAGTTTGGGCCCAAAAATACTGAAATTGACAGAAACACATGAAAATACATGTACGGCGTGCGCCGTGACCCTGCCAGCTCAGCCGAGCCTTTTGGGTGAGTCTGCATCGGTTCTGATGAAAAGCCACTAGTTTGGGCCCAATAACACTGAAATTGAGAGAAACACATGAAAATACATGTACGGCGTGCGCCGTGACCCTGCCAGCGCAGCCGAGCCTTTTGGGTGAGTCTGCATCGGTTCTGATGAAAAGCCACTAGTTTGGGCCCAATAACACTGAAATTGACAGAAACACATGAAAATGCATGTACGGCGTGCGCCGTGATCCTGTGTAACCAAGCCTTTTGGGTGAGTCTGCATCGGTTCTGATGAAAAGCCACTAGTTTGGGCCCAATAACATTGAAATTGACAGAAACACATGAAAATACATGTACGGCGTGCGCCGTGACCCTGCCAGCGCAGCCGAGCCTTTTGGGTGAGTCTGCATCGGTTCTGATGAAAAGCCACTAGTTTGGGCCCAAAACCACTGAAATTGACAGAAACACATGAAAATGCATGTACGGCGTGCGCCGTGACCCTGCCAGCGCAGCCGAGCCTTTTGGGTGAGTCTGCATCGGTTCTGATGAAAAGCGACTGGTCTGGGCCCAATAACACTGAAATTGACAGAAACACATGAAAATGCATGTACGGCGTGCGTCGTGACCCTGCCAGCGCAGCTGAGCCTTTTGGGTGAGTCTGCATCGGTTCTGATGAAAAGCGACTGGTCTGGGCCCAAAAACACTGAAATTGACAGAAACACATGAAAATGCATGTACGGCGTGCGCCGTGACCCTGCCAGCGCAGCCGAGCCTTTTGGGTGAGTCTGCATCGGTTCTGATGAAAAGCGACTGGTCTGGGCCCAATAACACTGAAATTGACAGAAACACATGAAAATACATGTACGGCGTGCGCCGTGACCCTGCCAGCGCAGCCGAGCCTTTTGGGTGAGTCTGCATCGGTTCTGATGAAAAGCCACTAGTTTGGGCCCAATAACACTGAAATTGATAGAAACACATGAAAATGCATGTACGGCGTGCGCCGTGACCCTGCCAGCGCAGCCGAGCCTTTTGGGTGAGTCTGCATCGGTTCTGATGAAAAGCCACTGGTTTGGGCCCAATAACACTGAAATTGACAGAAACACATGAAAATACATGTACGGCGTGCGCCTTGACCCTGCCAGCGCAGCCGAGCCTTTTGGGTGAGTCTGCATCGGTTCTGATGAAAAGCCACTAGTTTGGGCCCAATAACACTGAAATTGACAGAAACACATGAAAATGCATGTACGGCATGCGCCGTGACCCTGCCAGCGCAGCCGAGCCTTTTGGGTGAATCTGCATCGGTTCTGATGAAAAGCCACTAGTTTGGGCCCAATAACACTGAAATTGACAGAAACACATGAAAATGCATGTACGGCGTGCACCGTGACCCTGCCACCGCAGCCGAGCCTTTAGGGTGAGTCTGCATCGGTTCTGATGAAAAGCCATTAGTTTGGGCCCAATAACACTGAAATTGACAGAAACACATGAAAATGTATGTACGGCGTGCGCCGTGACCCTGCCACCGCAGCCGAGCCTTTAGGGTGAGTCTGCATCGGTTCTGATGAAAAGCCACTAGTTTGGGCCCAAAAACACTGAAATTGATAGAAACACATGAAAATGCATGTACGGCGTGCGCCGTGACCCTGCGCAGCCGAGCCTTTGGGGTGAGTCTGCATCGGTTCTGATGAAAAGCCACTAGTTTGGGCCTAATAACACTGAAATTGACAGAAACACATGAAAATGCATGTACGGCGTGCGCCGTGACCCTGCCAGCGCAGCCGAGCCTTTAGGGTGAGTCTGCATCGGTTCTGATGAAAAGCCACTAGTTTGGGCCCAAAAACACTGAAATTGACAGAAACACATGAAAATGCATTTACGGCGTGCGCCGTGACCCTGCCAGCGCAGCCGAGCCTTTTGTGTGAGTCTGCATCGGTTCTGATGAAAAGCCACTAGTTTGGGCCCAATAACACTGAAATTGAGAGAAACACATGAAAATGCATGTACGGCGTGCGCCGTGACCCTGCCAGCGCAGCCGAGCCTTTTGGGTGAGTCTGCATCGGTTCTGATGAAAAGCCACTAGTTTGGGCCCAAAAACACTGAAATTGACAGAAACACATGAAAATGCATGTACGGCGTGCGCCGTGACCCTGCCAGCGCAGCCGAGCCTTTTGGGTGAGTCTGCATCGGTTCTGATGAAAAGCCACTAGTTTAGGCCCAATAACACTGAAATTGACAGAAACACATGAAAAAACATGTACGGCGTGCGCCGTGACCCTGCCAGCGCAGCCGAGCCTTTTTGGGTGAGTCTGCATCGGTTCTGATGAAAAGCCACTAGTTTAGGCCCAAAAACACTGAAATTGACAGAAACACATGAAAATACATGTACGGCGTGCGCCGTGACCCTGCCAGCGCAGCCGAGCCTTTTGGGTGAGTCTGCATCGGTTCTGATGAAAAGCCACTAGTTTGGGCCCAAAAACACTGAAATTGACAGAAACACATGAAAATGCATGTACGGCGTGCGCCGTGACCCTGCCAGCGCAGCCGAGCCTTTAGGGTGAGTCTGCATCGGTTCTGATGAAAAGCCACTAGTTTGGGCCCAATAACACTGAAATTGACAGAAACAAATGAAAATGCATGTACGGCGTGCGCCGTGACCCTGCCAGCGCAGCCGAGCCTTTTGGGTGAGTCTGCATCGGTTCTGATGAAAAGCCACTAGTTTAGGCCCAATAACACTGAAATTGACAGAAACACATGAAAATACATGTACGGCGTGCGCCGTGACCCTGCCAGCGCAGCCGAGCCTTTTGGGTGAGTCTGCATCGGTTCTGATGAAAAACCACTAGTTTGGGCCCAATAACACTGAAATTGATAGAAACACATGAAAATGCATGTACGGCGTGCGCTGTGACCCTGCGCAGCCGAGCCTTTTGGGTGAGTCTGCATCGGTTCTGATGAAAAGCCACTAGTTTGGGCCCAATAACACTGAAATTGACAGAAACACATGAAAATGCATGTACGGCGTGCGCCGTGATCCTGTGTAACCAAGCCTTTTGGGTGAGTCTGCATCGGTTCTGATGAAAAGCGACTGGTCTGGGCCCAATAACACTGAAATTGACAGAAACACATGAAAATACATGTACGGCGTGCGCCGTGACCCTGCCAGCGCAGCCGAGCCTTTTGGGTGAATCTGCATCGGTTCTGATGAAAAGCCACTAGTTTGGGCCCAATAACACTGAAATTGAGAGAAACACATGAAAATACATGTACGGCGTGCGCCGTGACCCTGCCAGCGCAGCCGAGCCTTTTGGGTGAGTCTGCATCGGTTCTGATGAAAAGCCACTAGTTTAGGCCCAATAACACTGAAATTGACAGAAACACATGAAAATACATGTACGGCGTGCGCCGTGACCCTGCCAGCGCAGCCGAGCCTTTTTGGGTGAGTCTGCATCGGTTCTGATGAAAAGCCACTAGTTTGGGCCCAAAAACACTGAAATTGACAGAAACACATGAAAATACATGTACGGCGTGCGCCGTGACCCTGCCAGCGCAGCGAGCCTTTTGGGTGAGTCTGCATCGGTTCTGATGAAAAGCCACTAGTTTGGGCCCAAAAACACTGAAATTGACAGAAACACATGAAAATGCATGTACGGCGTGCGCCGTGACCCTGCCAGCGCAGCCGAGCCTGTAGGGTGAGTCTGCATCGGTTCTGATGAAAAGCCACTAGTTTGGGCCCAATAACACTGAAATTGAGAGAAACACATGAAAATACATGTACGGCGTGCGCCGTGACCCTGCCAGCGCAGCCGAGCCTTTTGGGTGAGTCTGCATCGGTTCTGATGAAAAGCCACTAGTTTAGGCCCAATAACACTGAAATTGACAGAAACACATGAAAATACATGTACGGCGTGCGCCGTGACCCTGCCAGCGCAGCCGAGCCTTTTTGGGTGAGTCTGCATCGGTTCTGATGAAAAGCCACTAGTTTGGGCCCAAAAACACTGAAATTGACAGAAACACATGAAAATACATGTACGGCGTGCGCCGTGAACCCTGCCAGCGCAGCCGAGCCTTTTGGGTGAGTCTGCATCGGTTCTGATGAAAAGCCACTAGTTTGGGCCCAAAAACACTGAAATTGACAGAAACACATGAAAATGCATGTACGGCGTGCGCCGTGACCCTGCCAGCGCAGCCGAGCCTGTAGGGTGAGTCTGCATCGGTTCTGATGAAAAGCCACTAGTTTGGGCCCAATAACACTGAAATTGACAGAAACAAATGAAAATGCATGTACGGCGTGCGCCGTGACCCTGCCAGCGCAGCCGAGCCTTTTGGGTGAGTCTGCATCGGTTCTGATGAAAAGCCACTAGTTTAGGCCCAATAACACTGAAATTGACAGAAACACATGAAAATACATGTACGGCGTGCGCCGTGACCCTGCCAGCGCAGCCGAGCCTTTTGGGTGAGTCTGCATCGGTTCTGATGAAAAACCACTAGTTTGGGCCCAATAACACTGAAATTGATAGAAACACATGAAAATGCATGTACGGCGTGCGCTGTGACCCTGCGCAGCCGAGCCTTTTGGGTGAGTCTGCATCGGTTCTGATGAAAAGCCACTAGTTTGGGCCCAATAACACTGAAATTGACAGAAAACACATGAAAATGCATGTACAGCGTGCGCCGTGATCCTGTGTAACCAAGCCTTTTGGGTGAGTCTGCATCGGTTCTGATGAAAAGCGACTGGTCTGGGCCCAATAACACTGAAATTGACAGAAACACATGAAAATACATGTACGGCGTGCACCGTGACCCTGCCAGCGCAGCCGAGCCTTTTGGGTGAATCTGCATCGGTTCTGATGAAAAGCCACTAGTTTGGGCCCAATAACACTGAAATTGAGAGAAACACATGAAAATACATGTACGGCGTGCGCCGTGACCCTGCCAGCGCAGCCGAGCCTTTTGGGTGAGTCTGCATCGGTTCTGATGAAAAGCCACTAGTTTAGGCCCAATAACACTGAAATTGACAGAAACACATGAAAATACATGTACGGCGTGCGCCGTGACCCTGCCAGCGCAGCCGAGCCTTTTTGGGTGAGTCTGCATCGGTTCTGATGAAAAGCCACTAGTTTGGGCCCAAAAACACTGAAATTGACAGAAACACATGAAAATACATGTACGGCGTGCGCCGTGACCCTGCCAGCGCAGCCGAGCCTTTTGGGTGAGTCTGCATCGGTTCTGATGAAAAGCCACTAGTTTGGGCCCAAAAACACTGAAATTGACAGAAACACATGAAAATGCATGTACGGCGTGCGCCGTGACCCTGCCAGCGCAGCCGAGCCTGTAGGGTGAGTCTGCATCGGTTCTGATGAAAAGCCACTAGTTTGGGCCCAATAACACTGAAATTGACAGAAACAAATGAAAATGCATGTACGGCGTGCGCCGTGACCCTGCCAGCGCAGCCGAGCCTTTTGGGTGAGTCTGCATCGGTTCTGATGAAAAGCCACTAGTTTGGGCCCAATAACACTGAAATTGACAGAAACACATGAAAATACATGTACGGCGTGCGCCGTGACCCTGCCAGCGCAGCCGAGCCTTTTGGGTGAGTCTGCATCGGTTCTGATGAAAAGCCACTAGTTTGGGCCCAATAACACTGAAATTGACTGAAACACATGAAAATACATGTATGGCGTGCGCCGTGACCCTGCCAGCGCAGCCGAGCCTTTTGGGAGAGTCTGCATCGGTTCTGATGAAAAGCGACTGCTTTGGGCCCAATAACACTGAAATTGACAGAAACACATGAAAATACATGTACGGCGTGCGTCATGACCCTGCCAGTGCAGCCGAGCCTTTTGGGTGAGTCTGCATCGGTTCTGATGAAAAGCAACTGGTCTGGGCCCAATAACACTGAAATTGACAGAAACACATGAAAATACATGTACGGCGTGCGCCGTGACCCTGCCAGCGCAGCCGAGCCTTTTGGGTGAGTCTGCATCGGTTCTGATGAAAAGCCACTAGTTTGGGCCCAATAACACTGAAATTGACAGAAACACATGAAAATACATGTACGGCGTGCGCCGTGACCCTGCCAGCGCAGCCGAGCCTTTTGGGTGAGTCTGCATCGGTTCTGATGAAAAGCCACTAGTTTGGGCCCAATAACACTGAAATTGACAGAAACACATGAAAATGCATGTACGGCGTGCGCCGTGATCCTGTGTAACCAAGCCTTTTGGGTGAGTCTGCATCGGTTCTGATGAAAAGCGACTGGTCTGGGCCCAATAACACTGAAATTGAAAGAAACACATGAAAATACATGTACGGCGTGCACCGTGACCCTGCCAGCGCAGCCGAGCCTTTTGGGTGAATCTGCATCGGTTCTGATGAAAAGCCACTAGTTTGGGCCCAATAACACTGAAATTGAGAGAAACACATGAAAATACATGTACGGCGTGCGCCGTGACCCTGCCAGCGCAGCCGAGCCTTTTGGGTGAGTCTGCATCGGTTCTGATGAAAAGCCACTAGTTTAGGCCCAATAACACTGAAATTGACAGAAAACACATGAAAATACATGTACGGCGTGCGCCGTGACCCTGCCAGCGCAGCCGAGCCTTTTTGGGTGAGTCTGCATCGGTTCTGATGAAAAGCCACTAGTTTGGGCCCAAAAACACTGAAATTGACAGAAACACATGAACATACATGTACGGCGTGCGCCGTGACCCTGCCAGCGCAGCCGAGCCTTTTGGGTGAGTCTGCATCGGTTCTGATGAAAAGCCACTAGTTTGGGCCCAAAAACACTGAAATTGACAGAAACACATGAAAATGCATGTACGGCGTGCGCTGTGACCCTGCCAGCGCAGCCGAGCCTTTTGGGTGAGTCTGCATCGGTTCTGATGAAAAGCCACTAGTTTGGGCCCAATAACACTGAAATTGACAGAAACAAATGAAAATGCATGTACGGCGTGCGCCGTGACCCTGCCAGCGCAGCCGAGCCTTTTGGGTGAGTCTGCATCGGTTCTGATGAAAAGCCACTAGTTTAGGCCCAATAACACTGAAATTGACAGAAACACATGAAAATACATGTACGGCGTGCGCCGTGACCCTGCCAGCGCAGCCGAGCCTTTTGGGTGAGTCTGCATCGGATCTGATGAAAAGCCACTAGTTTGGGCCCAATAACACTGAAATTGATAGAAACACATGAAAATGCATGTACGGCGTGCGCCGTGACCCTGCGCAGCCGAGCCTTTTGGGTGAGTCTGCATCGGTTCTGATGAAAAGCCACTAGTTTGGGCCCAATAACGCTGAAATTGACAGAAACACATGAAAATGCATGTACGGCGTGCACCGTGACCCTGCCAGCGCAGCCGAGCCTTTTGGGTGAATCTGCATCGGTTCTGATGAAAAGCCACTAGTTTGGGCCCAATAACACTGAAATTGAGAGAAACACATGAAAATACATGTACGGCGTGCGCCGTGACCCTGCCAGCGCAGCCGAGCCTTTTGGGTGAGTCTGCATCGGTTCTGATGAAAAGCCACTAGTTTAGGCCCAATAACACTGAAATTGACAGAAACACATGAAAATACATGTACGGCGTGCGCCGTGACCCTGCCAGCGCAGCCGAGCCTTTTTGGGTGAGTCTGCATCGGTTCTGATGAAAAGCCACTAGTTTGGGCCCAAAAACACTGAAATTGACAGAAACACATGAACATACATGTACGGCGTGCGCCGTGACCCTGCCAGCGCAGCCGAGCCTTTTGGGTGAGTCTGCATCGGTTCTGATGAAAAGCCACTAGTTTGGGCCCAAAAACACTGAAATTGACAGAAACACATGAAAATGCATGTACGGCGTGCGCCGTGACCCTGCCAGCGCAGCCGAGCCTTTTGGGTGAGTCTGCATCGGTTCTGATGAAAAGCCACTAGTTTGGGCCCAATAACACTGAAATTGACAGAAACAAATGAAAATGCATGTACGGCGTGCGCCGTGACCCTGCCAGCGCAGCCGAGCCATTTGGGTGAGTCTGCATCGGTTCTGATGAAAAGCCACTAGTTTAGGCCCAATAACACTGAAATTGACAGAAACACATGAAAATACATGTACGGCGTGCGCCGTGACCCTGCCAGCGCAGCCGAGCCTTTTGGGTGAGTCTGCATCGGTTCTGATGAAAAGCCACTAGTTTGGGCCCAATAACACTGAAATTGATAGAAACACATGAAAATGCATGTACGGCGTGCGCCGTGACCCTGCGCAGCCGAGCCTTTTGGGTGAGTCTGCATCGGTTCTGATGAAAAGCCACTAGTTTGGGCCCAATAACGCTGAAATTGACAGAAACACATGAAAATGCATGTACGGCGTGCGCCGTGACCCTGCCAGCGCAGCCGAGCCTTTTGGGTGAATCTGCATCGGTTCTGATGAAAAGCCACTAGTTTGGGCCCAAAAACACTGAAATTGACAGAAACACATGAAAATACATGTACGGCGTGCGCCGTGACCCTGCCAGCTCAGCCGAGCCTTTGGGGTGAGTCTGCATCGGTTCTGATGAAAAGCCACTAGTTTGGGCCCAATAACACTGAAATTGACAGAAACACATGAAAATACATGTACGGCGTGCGCCGTGACCCTGCCAGCGCAGCCGAGCCTTTTGGGTGAGTCTGCATCGGTTCTGATGAAAAGCCACTAGTTTGGGCCCAATAACACTGAAATTGACAGAAACACATGAAAATGCATGTACGGCGTGCGCCGTGATCCTGTGTAACCAAGCCTTTTGGGTGAGTCTGCATCGGTTCTGATGAAAAGCGACTGGTCTGGGCCCAATAACACTGAAATTGACAGAAACACATGAAAATACATGTACGGCGTGCGCCGTGACCCTGCCAGCGCAGCCGAGCCTTTTGGGTGAATCTGCATCGGTTCTGATGAAAAGCCACTAGTTTGGGCCCAATAACACTGAAATTGAGAGAAACACATGAAAATACATGTACGGCGTGCGCCGTGACCCTGCCAGCGCAGCCGAGCCTTTTGGGTGAGTCTGCATCGGTTCTGATGAAAAGCCACTAGTTTAGGCCCAATAACACTGAAATTGACAGAAACACATGAAAATACATGTACGGCGTGCGCCGTGACCCTGCCAGCGCAGCCGAGCCTTTTTGGGTGAGTCTGCATCGGTTCTGATGAAAAGCCACTAGTTTGGGCCCAAAAACACTGAAATTGACAGAAACACATGAAAATACATGTACGGCGTGCGCCGTGACCCTGCCAGCGCAGCCGAGCCTTTTGGGTGAGTCTGCATCGGTTCTGATGAAAAGCCACTAGTTTGGGCCCAAAAACACTGAAATTGACAGAAACACATGAAAATGCATGTACGGCGTGCGCCGTGACCCTGCCAGCGCAGCCGAGCCTGTAGGGTGAGTCTGCATCGGTTCTGATGAAAAGCCACTAGTTTGGGCCCAATAACACTGAAATTGACAGAAACAAATGAAAATGCATGTACGGCGTGCGCCGTGACCCTGCCAGCGCAGCCGAGCCTTTTGGGTGAGTCTGCATCGGTTCTGATGAAAAGCCACTAGTTTGGGCCCAATAACACTGAAATTGACAGAAACACATGAAAATACATGTACGGCGTGCGCCGTGACCCTGCCAGCGCAGCCGAGCCTGTAGGGTGAGTCTGCATCGGTTCTGATGAAAAGCCACTAGTTTGGGCCCAATAACACTGAAATTGACAGAAACACATGAAAATACATGTATGGCGTGCGCCGTGACCCTGCCAGCGCAGCCGAGCCTTTTGGGTGAGTCTGCATCGGTTCTGATGAAAAGCGACTGCTTTGGGCCCAATAACACTGAAATTGACAGAAACACATGAAAATACATGTACTGCGTGCGTCATGACCCTGCCAGTGCAGCCGAGCCTTTTGGGTGAGTCTGCATCGGTTCTGATGAAAAGCGACTGGTCTGGGCCCAATAACACTGAAATTGACAGAAACACATGAAAATACATGTACGGCGTGCGCCGTGACCCTGCCAGCGCAGCCGAGCCTTTTGGGTGAGTCTGCATCGGTTCTGATGAAAAGCCACTAGTTTGGGCCCAATAACACTGAAATTGACAGAAACACATGAAAATGCATGTACGGCGTGCGCCGTGATCCTGTGTAACCAAGCCTTTTGGGTGAGTCTGCATCGGTTCTGATGAAAAGCGACTGGTCTGGGCCCAATAACACTGAAATTGACAGAAACACATGAAAATACATGTACGGCGTGCGCCGTGACCCTGCCAGCGCAGCCGAGCCTTTTGGGTGAGTCTGCATCGGTTCTGATGAAAAGCGACTGGTCTGGGCCCAATAACACTGAAATTGACAGAAACACATGAAAATACATGTACGGCGTGCGCCGTGACCCTGCCAGCGCAGCCGAGCCTTTTGGGTGAGTCTGCATCGGTTCTGATGAAAAGCGACTGGTCTGGGCCCAATAACACTGAAATTGACAGAAACACATGAAAATACATGTACGGCGTGCGCCGTGACCCTGCCAGCGCAGCCGAGCCTTTTGGGTGAGTCTGCATCGGTTCTGATGAAAAGCCACTAGTTTGGGCCCAAAAACACTGAAATTGACAGAAACACATGAAAATGCATGTACGGCGTGCGCCGTGACCCTGCCAGCGCAGCCGAGCCTGTAGGGTGAGTCTGCATCGGTTCTGATGAAAAGCCACTAGTTTGGGCCCAATAACACTGAAATTGACAGAAACAAATGAAAATGCATGTACGGCGTGCGCCGTGACCCTGCCAGCGCAGCCGAGCCTTTTGGGTGAGTCTGCATCGGTTCTGATGAAAAGCCACTAGTTTGGGCCCAATAACACTGAAATTGACAGAAACACATGAAAATACATGTACGGCGTGCGCCGTGACCCTGCCAGCGCAGCCGAGCCTTTTGGGTGAGTCTGCATCGGTTCTGATGAAAAGCCACTAGTTTGGGCCCAATAACACTGAAATTGACAGAAACACATGAAAATACATGTATGGCGTGCGCCGTGACCCTGCCAGCGCAGCCGAGCCTTTTGGGTGAGTCTGCATCGGTTCTGATGAAAAGCTACTGCTTTGGGCCCAATAACACTGAAATTGACAGAAACACATGAAAATACATGTACGGCGTGCGCCGTGACCCTGCCAGCGCAGCCGAGCCTTTTGGGTGAGTCTGCATCGGTTCTGATGAAAAGCCACTAGTTTGGGCCCAATAACACTGAAATTGACAGAAACACATGAAAATGCATGTACGGCATGCGCCGTGACCCTGCCAGCGCAGCCGAGCCTTTTGGGTGAATCTGCATCGGTTCTGATGAAAAGCCACTAGTTTGGGCCCAATAACACTGAAATTGAGAGAAACACATGAAAATGCATGTACGGCGTGCGCCGTGACCCTGCCAGCGCAGCCGAGCCTTTAGGGTGAGTCTGCATCGGTTCTGATGAAAAGCCACTAGTTTGGGCCCAAAAACACTGAAATTGACAGAAACACATGAAAATGCATGTACGGCGTGCGCCGTGACCCTGCGCAGCCGAGCCTTTGGGGTGAGTCTGCATCGGTTCTGATGAAAAGCCACTAGTTTGGGCCCAATAACACTGAAATTGACAGAAACACATGAAAATGCATGTACGGCGTGCGCCGTGACCCTGCCAGCGCAGCCGAGCCTTTAGGGTGAGTCTGCATCGGTTCTGATGAAAAGCCACTAGTTTGGGCCCAAAAACACTGAAATTGACAGAAACACATGAAAATGCATGTACGGCGTGCGCCGTGACCCTGCCAGCGCAGCCGAGCCTTTTGTGTGAGTCTGCATCGGTTCTGATGAAAAGCCACTAGTTTGGGCCCAATAACACTGAAATTGAGAGAAACACATGAAAATGCATGTACGGCGTGCGCCGTGACCCTGCCAGCGCAGCCGAGCCTTTTGGGTGAGTCTGCATCGGTTCTGATGAAAAGCCACTAGTTTGGGCCCAATAACACTGAAATTGACAGAAACACATGAAAATACATGTACGGCGTGCGCCGTGACCCTGCCAGCGCAGCCGAGCCTTTTGGGTGAGTCTGCATCGGTTCTGATGAAAAGCCACTAGTTTGGGCCCAAGAACACTGAAATTGACAGAAACACATGAAAATGCATGTACGGCGTGCGCCGTGACCCTGCCAGCGCAGCCGAGCCTTTAGGGTGAGTCTGCATCGGTTCTGATGAAAAGCCACTAGTTTAGGCCCAATAACACTGAAATTGACAGAAACACATGAAAATACATGTACGGCGTGCGCCGTGATCCTGCCAGCGCAGCCGAGCCTTTTGGGTGAGTCTGCATCGGTTCTGATGAAAAGCCACTAGTTTAGGCCCAATAACACTGAAATTGACAGAAACACATGAAAATACATGTACGGCGTGCGCCGTGACCCTGCCAGCGCAGCCGAGCCTTTTTGGGTGAGTCTGCATCGGTTCTGATGAAAAGCCACTAGTTTGGGCCCAAAAACACTGAAATTGACAGAAACACATGAAAATACATGTACGGCGTGCGCCGTGACCCTGCCAGCGCAGCCGAGCCTTTTGGGTGAGTCTGCATCGGTTCTGATGAAAAGCCACTAGTTTGGGCCCAAAAACACTGAAATTGACAGAAACACATGAAAATGCATGTACGGCGTGCGCCGTGACCCTGCCAGTGCAGCCGAGCCTTTAGGGTGAGTCTGCATCGGTTCTGATGAAAAGCCACTAGTTTGGGCCCAATAACACTGAAATTGACAGAAACAAATGAAAATGCATGTACGGCGTGCGCCGTGACCCTGCCAGCGCAGCCGAGCCTTTTGGGTGAGTCTGCATCGGTTCTGATGAAAAGCCACTAGTTTAGGCCCAATAACACTGAAATTGACAGAAACACATGAAAATACATGTACGGCGTGCGCCGTGACCCTGCCAGTGCAGCCGAGCCTTTTGGGTGAGTCTGCATCGGTTCTGATGAAAAGCCACTAGTTTGGGCCCAATAACCCTGAAATTGATAGAAACACATGAAAATGCATGTACGGCGTGCGCCGTGACCCTGCGCAGCCGAGCCTTTGGGGTGAGTCTGCATCGGTTCTGATGAAAAGCCACTAGTTTGGGCCCAATAACACTGAAATTGACAGAAACACATGAAAATGCATGTACGGCGTGCGCCGTGACCCTGCCAGCGCAGCCGAGCCTTTTGGGTGAATCTGCATCGGTTCTGATGAAAAGCCACTAGTTTGGGCCCAAAAACACTGAAATTGACAGAAACACATGAAAATACATGTACGGCGTGCGCCGTGACCCTGCCAGCTCAGCCGAGCCTTTTGGGTGAGTCTGCATCGGTTCTGATGAAAAGCCACTAGTTTGGGCCCAATAACACTGAAATTGACAGAAACACATGAAAATGCATGTACGGCGTGCGCCGTGATCCTGTGAAACCAAGCCTTTTGGGTGAGTCTGCATCGGTTCTGATGAAAAGCGACTGGTCTGGGCCCAATAACACTGAAATTGACAGAAACACATGAAAATACATGTACGGCGTGCACCGTGACCCTGCCAGCGCAGCCGAGCCTTTTGGGTGAATCTGCATCGGTTCTGATGAAAAGCCACTAGTTTGGGCCCAATAACACTGAAATTGAGAGAAACACATGAAAATACATGTACGGCGTGCGCCGTGACCCTGCCAGCGCAGCCGAGCCTTTTGGGTGAGTCTGCATCGGTTCTGATGAAAAGCCACTAGTTTGGGCCCAATAACACTGAAATTGACAGAAACACATGAAAATACATGTACGGCGTGCGCCGTGACCCTGCCAGCGCAGCCGAGCCTTTTGGGTGAGTCTGCATCGGTTCTGATGAAAAGCCACTAGTTTGGGCCCAATAACACTGAAATTGACAGAAACAAATGAAAATGCATGTACGGCGTGCGCCGTGACCCTGCGCAGCCGAGCCTTTGGGGTGAGTCTGCATCGGTTCTGATGAAAAGCCACTAGTTTGGGCCCAATAACACTGAAATTGAGAGAAACACATGAAAATGCATGTACGGCATGCGTCGTGACCCTGCCAGCGCAGCCGAGCCTTTTGGGTGAGTCTGCATTGGTTCTGATGAAAAGCGACTGGTCTGGGCCCAATAACACTGAAATTGACAGAAACACATGAAAATGCATGTACGGCGTGCGCCGTGACCCTGCGCAGCCGAGCCTTTTGGGTGAGTCTGCATCGGTTCTGATGAAAAGCCACTAGTTTGGGCCCAATAACACGGAAATTGATAGAAACACATGAAAATGCATGTACGGCGTGCGCCGTGACCCTGCCAGCGCAGCCGAGCCTTTTGGGTGAGTCTGCATCGGTTCTGATGAAAAGCCACTGGTTTGGGCCCAATAACACTGAAATTGACAGAAACACATGAAAATGCATGTACGGCGTGCGTCGTGACCCTGCCAGCGCAGCCGAGCCTTTTGGGTGAGTCTGCATTGGTTCTGATGAAAAGCGACTGGTCTGGGCCCAATAACACTGAAATTGACAGAAACACATGAAAATACATGTACGGCGTGCGCCGTGACCCTGCCAGCGCAGCCGAGCCTTTTGAGTGAGTCTGCATCGGTTCTGATGAAAAGCCACTAGTTTGGGCCCAATAACACTGAAATTGACAGAAACACATGAAAATGCATGTACGGCGTGCGCCGTGACCCTGCCAGCGCAGCCGAGCCTTTTGGGTGAATCTGCATCGGTTCTGATGAAAAGCCACTAGTTTGGGCCCAATAACACTGAAATTGAGAGAAACACATGAAAATACATGTACGGCGTGCGCCGTGACCCTGCCAGCGCAGCCGAGCCTTTTGGGTGAGTCTGCATCGGTTCTGATGAAAAGCCACTAGTTTGGGCCCAAAAACACTGAAATTGACAGAAACACATGAAAATACATGTACGGCGTGCGCCGTGACCCTGCCAGCGCAGCCGAGCCTTTTGGGTGAGTCTGCATCGGTTCTGATGAAAAGCCACTAGTTTGGGCCCAAAAACACTGAAATTGACAGAAACACATGAAAATGCATGTACGGCGTGCGCCGTGACCCTGCCAGCGCAGCCGAGCCTTTAGGGTGAGTCTGCATCGGTTCTGATGAAAAGCCACTAGTTTAGGCCCAATAACACTGAAATTGACAGAAACACATGAAAATGCATGTACGGCGTGCGCCGTGACCCTGCCAGCGCAGCCGAGCCTTTTGGGTGAGTCTGCATCGGTTCTGATGAAAAGCCACTAGTTTAGGCCCAATAACACTGAAATTGACAGAAACACATGAAAATACATGTACGGCGTGCGCCGTGACCCTGCCAGCGCAGCCGAGCCTTTTGGGTGAGTCTGCATCGGTTCTGATGAAAAGCGACTGCTTTGGGCCCAATAACACTGAAATTGACAGAAACACATGAAAATGCATGTACGGCGTGCGTCGTGACCCTGCCAGCGCAGCCGAGCCTTTTGGGTGAGTCTGCATCGGTTCTGATGAAAAGCGACTGGTCTGGGCCCAATAACACTGAAATTGACAGAAACACATGAAAATACATGTACGGCGTGCGCCGTGACCCTGCCAGCGCAGCCGAGCCTTTTGGGTGAGTCTGCATCGGTTCTGATGAAAAGCCACTAGTTTGGGCCCAATAACACTGAAATTGATAGAAACACATGAAAATGCATGTACGGCGTGCGCCGTGACCCTGCGCAGCCGAGCCTTTGGGGTGAGTCTGCATCGGTTCTGATGAAAAGCCACTAGTTTGGGCCCAATAACACTGAAATTGAGAGAAACACATGAAAATGCATGTACGGCGTGCGTCGTGACCCTGCCAACGCAGCCGAGCCTTTTGGGTGAGTCTGCATCGGTTCTGATGAAAAGCGACAGGTTTGGGCCCAATAACACTGAAATTCACAGAAACACATGAAAATGCATGTACGGCGTGCGTCGTGACCCTGCCAGCGCAGCCGAGCCTTTTGGGTGAGTCTGCATCGGTTCTGATGAAAAGCGACTGGTCTGGGCCCAATAACACTGAAATTGACAGAAACACATGAAAATACATGTACGGCGTGCGCCGTGACCCTGCCAGCGCAGCCGAGCCTTTTGGGTGAGTCTGCATCGGTTCTGATGAAAAGCCACTGGTTTGGGCCCAATAACACTGAAATTGACAGAAACACATGAAAATGCATGTACGGCGTGCGTCGTGACCCTGCCAGCGCAGCCGAGCCTTTTGGGTGAGTCTGCATCGGTTCTGATGAAACGGGACTGGTCTGGGCCCAATAACACTGAAATTGACAGAAACACATGAAAATACATGTACGGCGTGCGCTGTGACCCTGCCAGCGCAGCCGAGCCTTTTGGGTGAGTCTGCATCGGTTCTGATGAAAAGCCACTACTTTGGCCCAATAACACTGAAATTGACAGAAACACATGAAAATGAATGCACGGCGTGCGCCGTGACCCTGTCAGTGCAGCCGAGCCTTTTGGGTGAGTCTGCATCGGTTCTGATGAAAAGCCACTGGTCTGGGCCCAATAACACTGAAATTGACAGAAACACATGAAAATGCATGTACGGCGTGCGCCGTGACACTGCATGTACGGCCAATAACACTGCATGTACGGCGTGCGCCGTGACCCTGCCAGCGCAGCCGAGCCTTTTGGGTGAGTCTGCATCGGTTCTGATGAAAAGCCACTAGTTTAGGCCCAATAACACTGAAATTGACAGAAACACATGAAAATGCATGTACGGCGTGCGTCGTGACCCTGCCAGCGCAGCCGAGCCTTTTGGGTGAGTCTGCATCGGTTCTGATGAAACGGGACTGGTCTGGGCCCAATAACACTGAAATTGACAGAAACACATGAAAATACATGTACGGCGTGCGCTGTGACCCTGCCAGCGCAGCCGAGCCTTTTGGGTGAGTCTGCATCGGTTCTGATGAAAAGCCACTACTTTGGCCCAATAACACTGAAATTGACAGAAACACATGAAAATGAATGCACGGCGTGCGCCGTGACCCTGTCAGTGCAGCCGAGCCTTTTGGGTGAGTCTGCATCGGATCTGATGAAAAGCCACTGGTCTGGGCCCAATAACACTGAAATTGACAGAAACACATGAAAATGCATGTACGGCGTGCGCCGTGACACTGCATGTACGGCCAATAACACTGCATGTACGGCGTGCGCCGTGACCCTGCCAGCGCAGCCGAGCCTTTTGGGTGAGTCTGCATCGGTTCTGATGAAAAGCCACTAGTTTAGGCCCAATAACACTGAAATTGACAGAAACACATGAAAATACATGTACGGCGTGCGCCGTGACCCTGCCAGCGCAGCCGAGCCTTTTGGGTGAGTCTGCATCGGTTCTGATGAAAAGCGACTGCTTTGGGCCCAATAACACTGAAATTGACAGAAACACATGAAAATACATGTACGGCGTGCGCCGTGACCCTGCCAGCGCAGCCGAGTCTTTTGGGTGAGTCTGCATCGGTTCTGATGAAAAGCCACTAGTTTGGGCCCAATAACACTGAAATTGATAGAAACACATGAAAATGCATGTACGGCGTGCGCCGTGACCCTGCCAGCGCAGCCGAGCCTTTTGGGTGAGTCTGCATCGGTTCTGATGAAAAGCCACTGGTTTGGGCCCAATAACACTGAAATTGACAGAAACACATGAAAATGCATGTACGGCGTGCGTCGTGACCCTGCCAGCGCAGCCGAGCCTTTTGGGTGAGTCTGCATCGGTTCTGATGAAAAGCGACTGGTCTGGGCCCAATAACACTGAAATTGACAGAAACACATGAAAATACATGTACGGCGTGCGCCGTGACCCTGCCAGCGCAGCCGAGCCTTTTGGGTGAGTCTGCATCGGTTCTGATGAAAAGCCACTAGTTTCGGCCCAATAACACTGAAATTGATAGAAACACATGAAAATGCATGTACGGCGTGCGCCGTGACCCTGCGCAGCCGAGCCTTTGGGGTGAGTCTGCATCGGTTCTGATGAAAAGCCACTAGTTTGGGCCCAATAACACTGAAATTGAGAGAAACACATGAAAATGCATGTACGGCGTGCGTCGTGACCCTGCCAGCGCAGCCGAGCCTTTTGGGTGAGTCTGCATCGGTTCTGATGAAAAGCGATAGGTTTGGGCCCAATAACACTGAAATTCACAGAAACACATGAAAATGCATGTACGGCGTGTGTCGTGACCCTGCCAGCGCAGCCGAGCCTTTTGGGTGAGTCTGCATCGGTTCTGATGAAAAGCGACTGGTCTGGGCCCAATAACACTGAAATTGACAGAAACACATGAAAATACATGTACGGCGTGCGCCGTGACCCTGCCAGCGCAGCCGAGCCTTTTGGGTGAGTCTGCATCGGTTCTGATGAAAAGCCACTGGTTTGGGCCCAATAACACTGAAATTGACAGAAACACATGAAAATGCATGTACGGCGTGCGTCGTGACCCTGCCAGCGCAGCCGAGCCTTTTGGGTGAGTCTGCATCGGTTCTGATGAAAAGGGACTGGTCTGGGCCCAATAACACTGAAATTGACAGAAATACATGTACGGCGTGCGCCGTGACCCTGCCAGCGCAGCCGAGCCTTTTGGGTGAGTCTGCATCGGTTCTGATGAAAAGCCACTACTTTGGCCCAATAACACTGAAATTGACAGAAACACATGAAAATAAATGCACGGCGTGCGCCGTGACCCTGTCAGTGCAGCCGAGCCTTTTGGGTGAGTCTGCATCGGTTCTGATGAAAAGCCACTGGTCTGGGCCCAATAACACTGAAATTGACAGAAACACATGAAAATGCATGTACGGCGTGCGCCGTGACACTGCATGTACGGCCAATAACACTGCATGTACGGCGTGCGCCGTGACCCTGCCAGCGCAGCCGAGCCTTTTGGGTGAGTCTGCATCGGTTCTGATGAAAAGCCACTAGTTTAGGCCCAATAACACTGAAATTGACAGAAACACATGAAAATACATGTACGGCGTGCGCCGTGACCCTGCCAGCGCAGCCGAGCCTTTTGGGTGAGTCTGCATCGGTTCTGATGAAAAGCGACTGCTTTGGGCCCAATAACACTGAAATTCACAGAAACACATGAAAATGCATGTACGGCGTGTGTCGTGACCCTGCCAGCGCAGCCGAGCCTTTTGGGTGAGTCTGCATCGGTTCTGATGAAAAGCGACTGGTCTGGGCCCAATAACACTGAAATTGATAGAAACACATGAAAATGCATGTACGGCGTGCGCCGTGACCCTGCCAGCGCAGCCGAGCCTTTTGGGTGAGTCTGCATCGGTTCTGATGAAAAGCCACTAGTTTGGGCCCAATAACACTGAAATTGATAGAAACACATGAAAATGCATGTACGGCGTGCGCCGTGACCCTGCGCAGCCGAGCCTTTGGGGTGAGTCTGCATCGGTTCTGATGAAAAGCCACTAGTTTGGGCCCAATAACACTGAAATTGAGAGAAACACATGAAAATGCATGTACGGCGTGCGTCGTGACCCTGCCAGCGCAGCCGAGCCTTTTGGGTGAGTCTGCATCGGTTCTGATGAAAAGCGACAGGTTTGGGCCCAATAACACTGAAATTCACAGAAACACATGAAAATGCATGTACGGCGTGCGTCGTGACCCTGCCAGCGCAGCCGAGCCTTTTGGGTGAGTCTGCATCGGTTCTGATGAAAAGCGACTGGTCTGGGCCCAATAACACTGAAATTGACAGAAACACATGAAAATACATGTACGGCGTGCGCCGTGACCCTGCCAGCGCAGCCGAGCCTTTTGGGTGAGTCTGCATCGGTTCTGATGAAAAGCCACTGGTTTGGGCCCAATAACACTGAAATTGACAGAAACACATGAAAATGCATGTACGGCGTGCGTCGTGACCCTGCCAGCGCAGCCGAGCCTTTTGGGTGAGTCTGCATCGGTTCTGATGAAAAGGGACTGGTCTGGGCCCAATAACACTGAAATTGACAGAAACACATGAAAATACATGTACGGCGTGCGCTGTGACCCTGCCAGCGCAGCCGAGCCTTTTGGGTGAGTCTGCATCGGTTCTGATGAAAAGCCACTACTTTGGCCCAATAACACTGAAATTGACAGAAACACATGAAAATAAATGCACGGCGTGCGCCGTGACCCTGTCAGTGCAGCCGAGCCTTTTGGGTGAGTCTGCATCGGATCTGATGAAAAGCCACTGGTTTGGGCCCAATAACACTGAAATTGACAGAAACACATGAAAATGCATGTACGGCGTGCGTCGTGACCCTGCCAGCGCAGCCGAGCCTTTTGGGTGAGTCTGCATCGGTTCTGATGAAAAGCGACTGGTCTGGGCCCAATAACACTGAAATTGACAGAAACACATGAAAATACATGTACGGCGTGCGCCGTGACCCTGCCAGCGCAGCCGAGCCTTTTGGGTGAGTCTGCATCGGTTCTGATGAAAAGCCACTAGTTTGGGCCCAATAACACTGAAATTGATAGAAACACATGAAAATGCATGTACGGCGTGCGCCGTGACCCTGCGCAGCCGAGCCTTTGGGGTGAGTCTGCATCGGTTCTGATGAAAAGCCACTAGTTTGGGCCCAATAACACTGAAATTGAGAGAAACACATGAAAATGCATGTACGGCGTGCGTCGTGACCCTGCCAGCGCAGCCGAGCCTTTTGGGTGAGTCTGCATCGGTTCTGATGAAAAGCGACAGGTTTGGGCCCAATAACACTGAAATTCACAGAAACACATGAAAATGCATGTACGGCGTGCGTCGTGACCCTGCCAGCGCAGCCGAGCCTTTTGGGTGAGTCTGCATCGGTTCTGATGAAAAGCGACTGGTCTGGGCCCAATAACACTGAAATTGACAGAAACACATGAAAATACATGTACGGCGTGCGCCGTGACCCTGCCAGCGCAGCCGAGCCTTTTGGGTGAGTCTGCATCGGTTCTGATGAAAAGCCACTGGTTTTGGCCCAATAACACTGAAATTGACAGAAACACATGAAAATGCATGTACGGCGTGCGTCGTGACCCTGCCAGCGCAGCCGAGCCTTTTGGGTGAGTCTGCATCGGTTCTGATGAAAAGGGACTGGTCTGGGCCCAATAACACTGAAATTGACAGAAACACATGAAAATACATGTACGGCGTGCGCTGTGACCCTGCCAGCGCAGCCGAGCCTTTTGGGTGAGTCTGCATCGGTTCTGATGAAAAGCCACTACTTTGGCCCAATAACACTGAAATTGACAGAAACACATGAAAATAAATGCACGGCGTGCGCCGTGACCCTGTCAGTGCAGCCGAGCCTTTTGGGTGAGTCTGCATCGGTTCTGATGAAAAGCCACTGGTCTGGGCCCAATAACACTGAAATTGACAGAAACACATGAAAATGCATGTACGGCGTGCGCCGTGACCCTGTCAGCGCAGCCGAGCCTTTTGGGTGAGTCTGCATCGGTTCTGATGAAAAGCCACTAGTTTGGGCCCAATAACACTGAAATTGACAAAAACACATGAAAATGCATGTACGGCGTGCGCCGTGACCCTGCCAGCGCAGCCGAGCCTTTTGGGTGAGTCTGCATCGGTTCTGATAAAAAGCCACTAGTTTGGGCCCAATAACACTGAAATTGATGTACGGTGCATGTACGGTGTGTGCCGTGACCCTGCCAGCGCAGCCGAGCCTTTTGGGTGAGTCTGCATCGGTTCTGATGAAAAGGGACTGGTCTGGGCCCAATAACACTGAAATTGACAGAAACACATGAAAATACATGTACGGCGTGCGCTGTGACCCTGCCAGCGCAGCCGAGCCTTTTGGGTGAGTCTGCATCGGTTCTGATGAAAAGCCACTACTTTGGCCCAATAACACTGAAATTGACAGAAACACATGAAAATAAATGCACGGCGTGCGCCGTGACCCTGTCAGTGCAGCCGAGCCTCTTGGGTGAGTCTGCATCGGTTCTGATGAAAAGCCACTGGTCTGGGCCCAATAACACTGAAATTGACAGAAACACATGAAAATGCATGTACGGCGTGCGCCGTGACCCTGCCAGCGCAGCCGAGCCTTTTGGGTGAGTCTGCATCGGTTCTGATGAAAAGCCACTAGTTTGGGCCCAATAACACTGAAATTGACAAAAACACATGAAAATGCATGTACGGCGTGCGCCGTGACCCTGCCAGCGCAGCCGAGCCTTTTGGGTGAGTCTGCATCGGTTCTGATGAAAAGCGACTGGTCTGGGCCCAATAACACTGAAATTGACAGAAACACATGAAAATACATGTACGGCGTGCGCCGTGACCCTGCCAGCGCAGCCGAGCCTTTTGGGTGAGTCTGCATCGGTTCTGATGAAAAGCCACTGGTTTGGGCCCAATAACACTGAAATTGACAGAAACACATGAAAATGCATGTACGGCGTGCGTCGTGACCCTGCCAGCGCAGCCGAGCCTTTTGGGTGAGTCTGCATCGGTTCTGATGAAAAGGGACTGGTCTGGGCCCAATAACACTGAAATTGACAGAAACACATGAAAATACATGTACGGCGTGCGCTGTGACCCTGTCAGCGCAGCCGAGCCTTTTGGGTGAGTCTGCATCGGTTCTGATGAAAAGCCACTACTTTGGCCCAATAACACTGAAATTGACAGAAACACATGAAAATAAATGCACGGCGTGCGCCGTGACCCTGTCAGTGCAGCCGAGCCTTTTGGGTGAGTCTGCATCGGTTCTGATGAAAAGCCACTGGTCTGGGCCCAATAACACTGAAATTGACAGAAACACATGAAAATGCATGTACGGCGTGCGCCGTGACCCTGCCAGCGCAGCCGAGCCTTTTGGGTGAGTCTGCATCGGTTCTGATGAAAAGCCACTAGTTTGGGCCCAATAACACTGAAATTGACAAAAACACATGAAAATGCATGTACGGCGTGCGCCGTGACCCTGCGCAGCCGAGCCTTTTGGGTGAGTCTGCATCGGTTCTGATGAAAAGCCACTAGTTTGGGCCCAATAACACTGAAATTGATGTACGGTGCATGTACGGTGTGTGCCGTGACCCTGCCAGCGCAGCCGAGCCTTTTGGGTGAGTCTGCATCGGTTCTGATGAAAAGCCACTAGTTTGGGCCCAATAACACTGAAATTGATAGAAACACATGAAAATACATGTACGGCGTGCGCTGTGACCCTGCCAGCGCAGCCGAGCCTTTTGGGTGAGTCTGCATCGGTTCTGATGAAAAGCCACTACTTTGGCCCAATAACACTGAAATGGACAGAAAAACATGAAAATGCATGTACGGCGTGCGCCGTGACCCTGCCAGCGCAGCCGAACCTTTTGGGTGAGTCTGCATCGGTTCTGATGAAAAGCCACTAGTTTGGGCCCAATAACACTGAAATTGACAGAAACACATGAAAATGCATGTACGGTGTGCGCCGTGACCCTGCCAGCGCAGCCGAGCCTTTTGGGTGAGTCTGCATCGGTTCTGATGAAAAGCCACTGGTTTGGGCCCAATAACACTGAAATTGACAGAAACACATGAAAATACATGTACGGCGTGCGCCGTGACCCTGCCAGCGCAGCCGAGCCTTTTGGGTGAATCTGCATCGGTTCTGATGAAAAGCCACTAGTTTGGGCCCAATAACACTGAAATTGACAGAAACACATGAAAATGCATGTACGGCGTGCGCCGTGACCCTGCCAGCGCAGCCGAGCCTTTTGGGTGAGTCTGCATCGGTTCTGATGAAAAGCCAGTGGTTTGGGCCCAATAACACTGAAATTGACAGAAACACATGAAAATACATGTACGGCGTGCGCCGTGACCCTGCCAGCGCAGCCGAGCCTTTTGGGTGAGTCTGCATCGGTTCTGATGAAAAGCGACTGGTTTGGGCCCAATAACACTGAAATTGACAGAAACACATGAAAATGCATGTACGGCGTGCGCCGTGACCCTGCCAGCGCAGCCGAGCCTTTAGGGTGAGTCTGCATCGGTTCTGATGAAAAGCCACTAGTTTGGGCCCAATAACACTGAAATTGATAGAAACACATGAAAATGCATGTACGGCGTGCGCCGTGACCCTGCCAGCGCAGCCGAGCCTTTTGGGTGAGTCTGCATCGGTTCAAATGAAAAGCCACTGGTTTGGGCCCAATAACACTGAAATTGACAGAAACACATGAAAATGCATGTACGGCGTGCGTCGTGACCCTGCCAGCGCAGCCGAGCCTTTTGGGTGAGTCTGCATCGGTTCTGATGAAAAGCGACTGGTCTGGGCCCAATAACACTGAAATTGACAGAAACACATGAAAATACATGTACGGCGTGCGCCGTGACCCTGCCAGCGCAGCCGAGCCTTTTGGGTGAGTCTGCATCGGTTCTGATGAAAAGCCACTAGTTTGGGCCCAATAACACTGAAATTGATAGAAACACATGAAAATGCATGTACGGCGTGCGCCGTGACCCTGCGCAGCCGAGCCTTTGGGGTGAGTCTGCATCGGTTCTGATGAAAAGCCACTAGTTTGGGCCCAATAACACTGAAATTGAGAGAAACACATGAAAATGCATGTACGGCGTGCGTCGTGACCCTGCCAGCGCAGCCGAGCCTTTTGGGTGAGTCTGCATCGGTTCTGATGAAAAGCGACTGGTTTGGGCCCAATAACACTGAAATTCACAGAAACACATGAAAATGCATGTACGGCGTGCGTCGTGACCCTGCCAGCGCAGCCGAGCCTTTTGGGTGAGTCTGCATCGGTTCTGATGAAAAGCGACTGGTCTGGGCCCAATAACACTGAAATTGACAGAAACACATGAAAATACATGTACGGCGTGCGCCGTGACCCTGCCAGCGCAGCCGAGCCTTTTGGGTGAGTCTGCATCGGTTCTGATGAAAAGCCACTGGTTTGGGCCCAATAACACTGAAATTGACAGAAACACATGAAAATGCATGTACGGCGTGCGTCGTGACCCTGCCAGCGCAGCCGAGCCTTTTGGGTGAGTCTGCATCGGTTCTGATGAAAAGGGACTGGTCTGGGCCCAATAACACTGAAATTGACAGAAACACATGAAAATACATGTACGGCGTGCGCTGTGACCCTGCCAGCGCAGCCGAGCCTTTTGGGTGAGTCTGCATCGGTTCTGATGAAAAGCCACTACTTTGGCCCAATAACACTGAAATTGACAGAAACACATGAAAATAAATGCACGGCGTGCGCCGTGACCCTGTCAGTGCAGCCGAGCCTTTTGGGTGAGTCTGCATCGGTTCTGATGAAAAGCCACTGGTCTGGGCCCAATAACACTGAAATTGACAGAAACACATGAAAATGCATGTACGGCGTGCGCCGTGACCCTGCCAGCGCAGCCGAGCCTTTTGGGTGAGTCTGCATCGGTTCTGATGAAAAGTCACTAGTTTGGGCCCAATAACACTGAAATTGACAAAAACACATGAAAATGCATGTACGGCGTGCGCCGTGACCCTGCGCAGCCGAGCCTTTTGGGTGAGTCTGCATCGGTTCTGATGAAAAGCCACTGGTTTGGGCCCAATAACACAGAAATTGACAGAAACACATGAAAATGCATGTACGGCGTGCGCCGTGACCCTGCCAGCGCAGCCGAGCCTTTTGGGTGAGTCTACATCGGTTCTGATGAAAAGCCACTAGTTTTGCCCAATAACACTGAAATTGACAGAAACACATGAAAATACATGCACGGCGTGCGCCGTGATCCTGTCAGCGCAGCCGAGCCTTTTGGGTGAGTATGCATCGGTTCTGATGAAAAGCCACTAGTTTGGGCCCAATAACACTGAAATTGACAGAAACACATGAAAATGCATGTACGGCGTGCGCCGTGACCCTGCCAGCGCAGCCGAGCCTTTTGGGTGAATCTGCATCGGTTCTGATGAAAAGCCACTAGTTTGGGCCCAATAACACTGAAATTGACAGAAACACATGAAAATGCATGTACGGCGTGCGCCGTGACCCTGCCAGCGCAGCCGAGCCTTTTGGGTGAGTCTGCATCGGTTCTGATGAAAAGCCACTGGTTTGGGCCCAATAACACTGAAATTGACAGAAGCACATGAAAATACATGTATGAAAATACATGAAACACATGAAAATGCATGTACGGCGTGCGCCGTGACCCTGCCAGCGCAGCCGAGCCTTTTGGGTGAGTCTGCATCAGTTCTGATGAAAAGCCACTAGTTTGGCCCAATAACACTGAAATTGACAGAAACACATGAAAATACATGCACGGCGTGCGCCGTGACCCTGCCAGCGCAGCCGAGCCTTTTGGGTGAGTCTGCATCGGTTCTGATGAAAAGCGACTGGTTTGGGCCCAATAACACTGAAATTGACAGAAACACATGAAAATGCATGTACGGCGTGCGCCGTGACCCTGCCAGCGCAGCCGAGCCTTTTGGGTGAGTCTGCATCGGTTCTGATGAAAAGCCACTAGTTTGGGCCCAATAACACTGAAATTGATAGAAACACATGAAAATGCATGTACGGCGTGCGCCGTGACCCTGCGCAGCCGAGCCTTTTGGGTGAGTCTGCATCGGTTCTGATGAAAAGCCACTAGTTTGGGCCCAATAACACTGAAATTGAGAGAAACACATGAAAATGCATGTACGGCGTGCGTCGTGACCCTGCCAGCGCAGCCGAGCCTTTTGGGTGAGTCTGCATCGGTTCTGATGAAAAGCGACTGGTTTGGGCCCAATAACACTGAAATTGACAGAAACACATGAAAATGCATGTACGGCGTGCGTCGTGACCCTGCCAGCGCAGCCGAGCCTTTTGGGTGAGTCTGCATCGGTTCTGATGAAAAGCGACTGGTCTGGGCCCAATAACACTGAAATTGACAGAAACACATGAAAATACATGTACGGCGTGCGCCGTGACCCTGCCAGCGCAGCCGAGCCTTTTGGGTGAGTCTGCATCGGTTCTGATGAAAAGCCACTGGTTTGGGCCCAATAACACTGAAATTGACAGAAACACATGAAAATGCATGTACGGCGTGCGTCGTGACCCTGCCAGCGCAGCCGAGCCTTTTGGGTGAGTCTGCATCGGTTCTGATGAAAAGGGACTGGTCTGGGCCCAATAACACTTAAATTGACAGAAACACATGAAAATACATGTACGGCGTGCGCTGTGACCCTGCCAGCGCAGCCGAGCCTTTTGGGTGAGTCTGCATCGGTTCTGATGAAAAGCCACTACTTTGGCCCAATAACACTGAAATTGACAGAAACACATGAAAATAAATGCACGGCGTGCGCCGTGACCCTGTCAGTGCAGCCGAGCCTTTTGGGTGAGTCTGCATCGGTTCTGATGAAAAGCCACTGGTCTGGGCCCAATAACACTGAAATTGACAGAAACACATGAAAATGCATGTACGGCGTGCGCCGTGACCCTGCCAGCGCAGCCGAGCCTTTTGGGTGAGTCTGCATCGGTTCTGATGAAAAGCCACTAGTTTGGGCCCAATAACACTGAAATTGACAAAAACACATGAAAATGCATGTACGGCGTGCGCCGTGACCCTGCGCAGCCGAGCCTTTTGGGTGAGTCTGCATCGGTTCTGATGAAAAGCCACTGGTTTGGGCCCAATAACACAGAAATTGACAGAAACACATGAAAATGCATGTACGGCGTGCGCCGTGACCCTGCCAGCGCAGCCGAGCCTTTTGGGTGAGTCTACATCGGTTCTGATGAAAAGCCACTAGTTTTGCCCAATAACACTGAAATTGACAGAAACACATGAAAATACATGCACGGCGTGCGCCGTGATCCTGTCAGCGCAGCCGAGCCTTTTGGGTGAGTATGCATCGGTTCTGATGAAAAGCCACTAGTTTGGGCCCAATAACACTGAAATTGACAGAAACACATGAAAATGCATGTACGGCGTGCGCCGTGACCCTGCCAGCGCAGCCGAGCCTTTTGGGTGAATCTGCATCGGTTCTGATGAAAAGCCACTAGTTTGGGCCCAATAACACTGAAATTGACAGAAACACATGAAAATGCATGTACGGCGTGCGCCGTGACCCTGCCAGCGCAGCCGAGCCTTTTGGGTGAGTCTGCATCGGTTCTGATGAAAAGCCACTGGTTTGGGCCCAATAACACTGAAATTGACAGAAGCACATGAAAATACATGTATGAAAATACATGAAACACATGAAAATGCATGTACGGCGTGCGCCGTGACCCTGCCAGCGCAGCCGAGCCTTTTGGGTGAGTCTGCATCAGTTCTGATGAAAAGCCACTAGTTTGGCCCAATAACACTGAAATTGACAGAAACACATGAAAATACATGCACGGCGTGCGCCGTGACCCTGCCAGCGCAGCCGAGCCTTTTGGGTGAGTCTGCATCGGTTCTGATGAAAAGCGACTGGTTTGGGCCCAATAACACTGAAATTGACAGAAACACATGAAAATGCATGTACGGCGTGCGCCGTGACCCTGCCAGCGCAGCCGAGCCTTTAGGGTGAGTCTGCATCGGTTCTGATGAAAAGCCACTAGTTTGGGCCCAAAAACACTGAAATTGACAGAAACACATGAAAATACATGTACGGCGTGCGCCGTGACCCTGCCAGCGCAGCCGAGCCTTTTTGGGTGAGTCTGCATCGGTTCTGATGAAAAGCCACTAGTTTGGGCCCAATAACACTGAAATTGACAGAAACACATGAAAATACATGTACGGCGTGCGCCGTGACCCTGCCAGCGCAGCCGAGCCTTTTGGGTGAGTCTGCATCGGTTCTGATGAAAAGCGACTGGTTTGGGCCCAATAACACTGAAATTGACAGAAACACATGAAAATGCATGTACGGCGTGCGCCGTGACCCTGCCAGCGCAGCCGAGCCTTTAGGGTGAGTCTGCATCGGTTCTGATGAAAAGCCACTAGTTTGGGCCCAAAAACACTGAAATTGACAGAAACACATGAAAATACATGTACGGCGTGCGCCGTGACCCTGCCAGCGCAGCCGAGCCTTTTTGGGTGAGTCTGCATCGGTTCTGATGAAAAGCCACTAGTTTGGGCCCAATAACACTGAAATTGACAGAAACACATGAAAATGCATGTACGGCGTGCGCCGTGACCCTGCCAGCGCAGCCGAGCCTTTTGGGTGAGTCTGCATCGGTTCTGATGAAAAGCGACTGGTTTGGGCCCAATAACACTGAAATTGACAGAAACACATGAAAATGCATGTACGGCGTGCGCCGTGACCCTGCCAGCGCAGCCGAGCCTTTTTGGGTGAGTCTGCATCGGTTCTGATGAAAAGCCACTGGTTTGGGCCCAATAACACTGAAATTGAGAGAAACACATGAAAATGCATGTACGGCGTGCGCCGTGACCCTACCAGCGCAGCCGAGCCTTTTGGGTGAGTCTGCATCGGTTCTGATGAAAAGCCACTAGTTTAGGCCCAATAACACTGAAATTGACAGAAACACATGAAAATACATGTACGGCGTGCGCCGTGACCCTGCCAGCGCAGCCGAGCCTTTAGGGTGAGTATGCATCGGTTCTGATGAAAAGCCACTAGTTTGGGCCCAAAAACACTGAAATTGACAGAAACACATGAAAATACATGTACGGCGTGCGCCGTGACCCTACCAGCGCAGCCAGGCCTTTTTGGGTGAGTCTGCATCGGTTCTGATGAAAAGCCACTAGTTTGGGCCCAATAACACTGAAATTGACAGAAACACATGAAAATGCATGTACGGCGTTCGCCGTGACCCTGCCAGCGCAGCCGAGCCTTTTGGGTGAGTCTGCATCGGTTCTGATGAAAAGCCACTAGTTTAGGCCCAATAACACTGAAATTGACAGAAACACATGAAAATACATGTACGGCGTGCGCCGTGACCCTGCCAGCGCAGCCGAGCCTTTTGGGTGAGTCTGCATCGGTTCTGATGAAAAGCCACTAGTTTGGGCCCAATAACACTGAAATTGACAGAAACACATGAAAATGCATGTACGGCGTGCGCCGTGACCCTGCCAGCGCAGCCGAGCCTTTTGGGTGAGTCTGCATCGGTTCTGATGAAAAGCCATTGGTTTGGGCCCAATAACACTGAAATTGACAGAAACACATGAAAATGCATGTACGGCGTGCGTCGTGACCCTGCCAGCGCAGCCGAGCCTTTTGGGTGAGTCTGCATCGGTTCTGATGAAAAGGGACTGGTCTGGGCCCAATAAAACTGAAATTGACAGAAACACATGAAAATAAATGCACGGCGTGCGCCGTGACCCTGTCAGTGCAGCCGAGCCTTTTGGGTGAGTCTGCATCGGTTCTGATGAAAAGCCACTGGTCTGGGCCCAATAACACTGAAATTGACAGAAACACATGAAAATGCATGTACGGCGTGCGCCGTGACCCTGCCAGCGCAGCCGAGCCTTTTGGGTGAGTCTGCATCGGTTCTGATGAAAAGCCACTAGTTTGGGCCCAATAACACTGAAATTGACAAAAACACATGAAAATGCATGTACGGCGTGCGCCGTGACCCTGCGCAGCCGAGCCTTTTGGGTGAGTCTGCATCGGTTCTGATGAAAAGCCACTGGTTTGGGCCCAATAACACTGAAATTGACAGAAACACATGAAAATGCATGTACGGTGTGTGCCGTGACCCTGCCAGCGCAGCCGAGCCTTTTGGGTGAGTCTGCATCGGTTCTGATGAAAAGCCACTAGTTTGGGCCCAATAACACTGAAATGGACAGAAACACATGAAAATGCATGTACGGCGTGCGTCGTGACCCTGACAGCGCAGCCGAGCCTTTTGGGTGAGTCTGCATCGGTTCTGATGAAAAGCCACTAGTTTGGGCCCAATAACTCTGAAATTGACAGAAAAACATGAAAATGCATGTACGGCGTGCGCCGTGACCCTGCCAGCGCAGCCGAACCTTTTGGGTGAGTCTGCATCGGTTCTGATGAAAAGCCACTAGTTTGGGCCCAATAACACTGAAATTGACAGAAACACATGAAAATGCATGTACGGCGTGCGCCGTGACCCTGCCAGCGCAGCCGAGCCTTTTGGGTGAATCTGCATCGGTTCTGATGAAAAGCCACTAGTTTGGGCCCAATAACACTGAAATTGACAGAAACACATGAAAATGCATGTACGGCGTGCGCCGTGACCCTGCCAGCGCAGCCGAGCCTTTTGGGTGAATCTGCATCGGTTCTGATGAAAAGCCACTAGTTTGGGCCCAATAACACTGAAATTGACAGAAACACATGAAAATGCATGTACGGCGTGCGCCGTGACCCTGCCAGCGCAGCCGAGCCTTTAGGGTGAGTCTGCATCGGTTCTGATGAAAAGCCACTAGTTTGGGCCCAAAAACACTGAAATTGACAGAAACACATGAAAATACATGTACGGCGTGCGCCGTTACCCTGCCAGCGCAGCCGAGCCTTTTTGGGTGAGTCTGCATCGGTTCTGATGAAAAGCCACTAGTTTGGGCCCAATAACACTGAAATTGAGAGAAACACATGAAAATGCATGTACGGCGTGCGCCGTGACCCTACCAGCGCAGCCGAGCCTTTTGGGTGAGTCTGCATCGGTTCTGATGAAAAGCCACTAGTTTAGGCCCAATAACACTGAAATTGACAGAAACACATGAAAATACATGTACGGCGTGCGCCGTGACCCTGCCAGCGCAGCCGAGCCTTTAGGGTGAGTCTGCATCGGTTCTGATGAAAAGCCACTAGTTTGGGCCCAAAAACACTGAAATTGACAGAAACACATGAAAATACATGTACGGCGTGCGCCGTGACCCTACCAGCGCAGCCAGGCCTTTTTGGGTGAGTCTGCATCGGTTCTGATGAAAAGCCACTAGTTTGGGCCCAATAACACTGAAATTGACAGAAACACATGAAAATGCATGTACGGCGTGCGCCGTGACCCTGCCAGCGCAGCCGAGCCTTTTGGGTGAGTCTGCATCGGTTCTGATGAAAAGCGACTGGTTTGGGCCCAATAACACTGAAATTGACAGAAACACATGAAAATGCATGTACGGCGTGCGCCGTGACCCTGCCAGCGCAGCCGAGCCTTTTTGGGTGAGTCTGCATCGGTTCTGATGAAAAGCCACTGGTTTGGGCCCAATAACACTGAAATTGAGAGAAACACATGAAAATGCATGTACGGCGTGCGCCGTGACCCTACCAGCGCAGCCGAGCCTTTTGGGTGAGTCTGCATCGGTTCTGATGAAAAGCCACTAGTTTAGGCCCAATAACACTGAAATTGACAGAAACACATGAAAATACATGTACGGCGTGCGCCGTGACCCTGCCAGCGCAGCCGAGCCTTTAGGGTGAGTATGCATCGGTTCTGATGAAAAGCCACTAGTTTGGGCCCAAAAACACTGAAATTGACAGAAACACATGAAAATACATGTACGGCGTGCGCCGTGACCCTACCAGCGCAGCCAGGCCTTTTTGGGTGAGTCTGCATCGGTTCTGATGAAAAGCCACTAGTTTGGGCCCAATAACACTGAAATTGACAGAAACACATGAAAATGCATGTACGGCGTTCGCCGTGACCCTGCCAGCGCAGCCGAGCCTTTTGGGTGAGTCTGCATCGGTTCTGATGAAAAGCCACTAGTTTAGGCCCAATAACACTGAAATTGACAGAAACACATGAAAATACATGTACGGCGTGCGCCGTGACCCTGCCAGCGCAGCCGAGCCTTTTGGGTGAGTCTGCATCGGTTCTGATGAAAAGCCACTAGTTTGGGCCCAATAACACTGAAATTGACAGAAACACATGAAAATGCATGTACGGCGTGCGCCGTGACCCTGCCAGCGCAGCCGAGCCTTTTGGGTGAGTCTGCATCGGTTCTGATGAAAAGCCACTGGTTTGGGCCCAATAACACTGAAATTGACAGAAACACATGAAAATGCATGTACGGCGTGCGTCGTGACCCTGCCAGCGCAGCCGAGCCTTTTGGGTGAGTCTGCATCGGTTCTGATGAAAAGGGACTGGTCTGGGCCCAATAAAACTGAAATTGACAGAAACACATGAAAATAAATGCACGGCGTGCGCCGTGACCCTGTCAGTGCAGCCGAGCCTTTTGGGTGAGTCTGCATCGGTTCTGATGAAAAGCCACTGGTCTGGGCCCAATAACACTGAAATTGACAGAAACACATGAAAATGCATGTACGGCGTGCGCCGTGACCCTGCCAGCGCAGCCGAGCCTTTTGGGTGAGTCTGCATCGGTTCTGATGAAAAGCCACTAGTTTGGGCCCAATAACACTGAAATTGACAAAAACACATGAAAATGCATGTACGGCGTGCGCCGTGACCCTGCGCAGCCGAGCCTTTTGGGTGAGTCTGCATCGGTTCTGATGAAAAGCCACTGGTTTGGGCCCAATAACACTGAAATTGACAGAAACACATGAAAATGCATGTACGGTGTGTGCCGTGACCCTGCCAGCGCAGCCGAGCCTTTTGGGTGAGTCTGCATCGGTTCTGATGAAAAGCCACTAGTTTGGGCCCAATAACACTGAAATGGACAGAAACACATGAAAATGCATGTACGGCGTGCGTCGTGACCCTGACAGCGCAGCCGAGCCTTTTGGGTGAGTCTGCATCGGTTCTGATGAAAAGCCACTAGTTTGGGCCCAATAACTCTGAAATTGACAGAAAAACATGAAAATGCATGTACGGCGTGCGCCGTGACCCTGCCAGCGCAGCCGAACCTTTTGGGTGAGTCTGCATCGGTTCTGATGAAAAGCCACTAGTTTGGGCCCAATAACACTGAAATTGACAGAAACACATGAAAATGCATGTACGGCGTGCGCCGTGACCCTGCCAGCGCAGCCGAGCCTTTTGGGTGAATCTGCATCGGTTCTGATGAAAAGCCACTAGTTTGGGCCCAATAACACTGAAATTGACAGAAACACATGAAAATGCATGTACGGCGTGCGCCGTGACCCTGCCAGCGCAGCCGAGCCTTTTGGGTGAATCTGCATCGGTTCTGATGAAAAGCCACTAGTTTGGGCCCAATAACACTGAAATTGACAGAAACACATGAAAATGCATGTACGGCGTGCGCCGTGACCCTGCCAGCGCAGCCGAGCCTTTAGGGTGAGTCTGCATCGGTTCTGATGAAAAGCCACTAGTTTGGGCCCAAAAACACTGAAATTGACAGAAACACATGAAAATACATGTACGGCGTGCGCCGTTACCCTGCCAGCGCAGCCGAGCCTTTTTGGGTGAGTCTGCATCGGTTCTGATGAAAAGCCACTAGTTTGGGCCCAATAACACTGAAATTGAGAGAAACACATGAAAATGCATGTACGGCGTGCGCCGTGACCCTACCAGCGCAGCCGAGCCTTTTGGGTGAGTCTGCATCGGTTCTGATGAAAAGCCACTAGTTTAGGCCCAATAACACTGAAATTGACAGAAACACATGAAAATACATGTACGGCGTGCGCCGTGACCCTGCCAGCGCAGCCGAGCCTTTAGGGTGAGTCTGCATCGGTTCTGATGAAAAGCCACTAGTTTGGGCCCAAAAACACTGAAATTGACAGAAACACATGAAAATACATGTACGGCGTGCGCCGTGACCCTACCAGCGCAGCCAGGCCTTTTTGGGTGAGTCTGCATCGGTTCTGATGAAAAGCCACTAGTTTGGGCCCAATAACACTGAAATTGACAGAAACACATGAAAATGCATGTACGGCGTGCGCCGTGACCCTGCCAGCGCAGCCGAGCCTTTTGGGTGAGTCTGCATCGGTTCTGATGAAAAGCCACTAGTTTAGGCCCAATAACACTGAAATTGACAGAAACACATGAAAATACATGTACGGCGTGCGCCGTGACCCTGCCAGCGCAGCCGAGCCTTTTGGGTGAGTCTGCATCGGTTCTGATGAAAAGCCACTGGTTTGGGCCCAATAACACTGAAATTGACAGAAACACATGAAAATGCATGTACGGCGTGCGCCGTGACCCTGCCAGCGCAGCCGAGCCTTTTGGGTGAGTCTGCATCGGTTCTGATGAAAAGCCACTAGTTTGGGCCCAATAACACTGAAATTGACAGAAACACATGAAAATAAATGCACGGCGTGCGCCGTGACCCTGTCAGTGCAGCCGAGCCTTTTGGGTGAGTCTGCATCGGTTCTGATGAAAAGCCACTGGTCTGGGCCCAATAACACTGAAATTGACAGAAACACATGAAAATGCATGTACGGCGTGCGCCGTGACCCTGCCAGCGCAGCCGAGCCTTTTGGGTGAGTCTGCATCGGTTCTGATGAAAAGCCACTAGTTTGGGCCCAATAACACTGAAATTGACAAAAACACATGAAAATGCATGTACGGCGTGCGCTGTGACCCTGCGCAGCCGAGCCTTTTGGGTGAGTCTGCATCGGTTCTGATGAAAAGCCACTAGTTTGGGCCCAATAACACTGAAATTGACAGAAACACATGAAAATGCATGTACGGTGTGTGCCGTGACCCTGCCAGCGCAGCCGAGCCTTTTGGGTGAGTCTGCATCGGTTCTGATGAAAAGCCACTAGTTTGGGCCCAATAACACTGAAATGGACAGAAACACATGAAAATGCATGTACGGCGTGCGTCGTGACCCTGACAGCGCAGCCGAGCCTTTTGGGTGAGTCTGCATCGGTTCTGATGAAAAGCCACTAGTTTGGGCCCAATAACTCTGAAATTGACAGAAAAACATGAAAATGCATGTACGGCGTGCGCCGTGACCCTGCCAGCGCAGCCGAACCTTTTGGGTGAGTCTGCATCGGTTCTGATGAAAAGCCACTAGTTTAGGCCCAATAACACTGAAATTGACAGAAACACATGAAAATACATGTACGGCGTGCGCCGTGACCCTGCCAGCGCAGCCGAGCCTTTAGGGTGAGTCTGCATCGGTTCTGATGAAAAGCCACTAGTTTGGGCCCAAAAACACTGAAATTGACAGAAACACATGAAAATACATGTACGGCGTGCGCCGTGACCCTACCAGCGCAGCCAGGCCTTTTTGGGTGAGTCTGCATCGGTTCTGATGAAAAGCCACTGGTCTGGGCCCAATAACACTGAAATTGACAGAAACACATGAAAATGCATGTACGGCGTGCGCCGTGACCCTGCCAGCGCAGCCGAGCCTTTAGGGTGAGTCTGCATCGGTTCTGATGAAAAGCCACTAGTTTGGGCCCAATAACACTGAAATTGATAGAAACACATGAAAATTTATGTACGGCGTGCGCCGTGACCCTGCCAGCGCAGCCGAGCCTTTTGGGTGAGTCTGCATCGGTTCTGATGAAAAGCCACTGGTTTGGGCCCAATAACACTGAAATTGACAGAAACACATGAAAATGCATGTACGGCGTGCGTCGTGACCCTGCCAGTGCAGCCGAGCCTTTTGGGTGAGTCTGCATCGGTTCTGATGAAAAGCGACTGGTCTGGGCCCAATAACACTGAAATTGACAGAAACACATGAAAATACATGTACGGCGTGCGCTGTGACCCTGCCAGCGCAGCCGAGCCTTTTGGGTGAGTCTGCATCGGTTCTGATGAAAAGCCACTACTTTGGCCCAATAACACTGAAATTGACAGAAACACATGAAAATAAATGCACGGCGTGCGCCGTGACCCTGTCAGTGCAGCCGAGCCTTTTGGGTGAGTCTGCATCGGTTCTGATGAAAAGCCACTGGTCTGGGCTCAATAACACTGAAATTGACAGAAACACATGAAAATGCATGTACGGCGTGCGCCGTGACCCTGCCAGCGCAGCCGAGCCTTTTGGGTGAGTCTGCATCGGTTCTGATGAAAAGCCACTAGTTTAGGCCCAATAACACTGAAATTGACAAAAACACATGAAAATGCATGTACGGCGTGCGCCGTGACCCTGCCAGCGCAGCCGAGCCTTTTGGGTGAGTCTGCATCGGTTCTGATGAAAAGCCACTAGTTTGGGCCCAATAACACTGAAATTGACAGAAACACATGAAAATGCATGTACGGTGTGTGCCGTGATCCTGCCAGCGCAGCCGAGCCTTTTGGGTGAGTCTGCATCGGTTCTGATGAAAAGCCACTAGTTTGGGCCCAATAACACTGAAATGGACAGAAACACATGAAAATGCATGTACGGCGTGCGTCGTGACCCTGACAGCGCAGCCGAGCCTTTTGGGTGAGTCTGCATCGGTTCTGATGAAAAGCCACTAGTTTGGGCCCAATAACACTGAAATTGACAGAAAAACATGAAAATGCATGTACGGCGTGCGCCGTGACCCTGCCAGCGCAGCCGAACCTTTTGGGTGAGTCTGCATCGGTTCTGATGAAAAGCCACTAGTTTGGGCCCAATAACACTGAAATTGACAGAAACACATGAAAATACATGTACGGCGTGCGCCGTGACCCTGCCAGCGCAGCCGAGCCTTTTGGGTGAGTCTGCATCGGTTCTGATGAAAAGCCACTAGTTTGGGCCCAATAACACTGAAATTGACAGAAACACATGAAAATGCATGTACGGCGTGCGCCGTGACCCTGCCAGCGCAGCCGAGCCTTTTGGGTGAGTCTGCATCGGTTCTGATGAAAAGCCACTAGTTTGGGCCCAATAACACTGAAATTGAGAGAAACACATGAAAATGCATGTACGGCGTGCGCCGTGACCCTGCCAGCGCAGCCGAGCCTTTTGGGTGAGTCTGCATCGGTTCTGATGAAAAGCCACTAGTTTGGGCCCAATAACACTGAAATTGACAGAAACACATGAAAATGCATGTACGGCTTGCGCCGTGACCCTGCCAGCGCAGCCGAGCCTTTTGGGTGAGTCTGCATCGGTTCTGATGAAAAGCCACTACTTTGGCCCAATAACACTGAAATTGACAGAAACACATGAAAATAACTGCACGGCGTGCGCCGTGACCCTGTCAGTGCAGCCGAGCCTTTTGGGTGAGTCTGCATCGGTTCTGATGAAAAGCCACTGGTCTGGGCCCAATAACACTGAAATTGACAGAAACACATGAAAATGCATGTACGGCGTGCGCCGTGACCCTGCCAGCGCAGCCGAGCCTTTTGGGTGAGTCTGCATCGGTTCTGATGAAAAGCCACTAGTTTAGGCCCAATAACACTGAAATTGACAAAAACACATGAAAATGCATGTACGGCGTGCGCCGTGACCCTGCCAGCGCAGCCGAGCCTTTTGGGTGAGTCTGCATCGGTTCTGATGAAAAGCCACTGGTTTGGGCCCAATAACACTGAAATTGACAGAAACACATGAAAATGCATGTACGGCGTGCGTCGTGACCCTGCCAGCGCAGCCGAGCCTTTTGGGTGAGTCTGCATCGGTTCTGATGAAAAGCGACTGGTCTGGGCCCAATAACACTGAAATTGACAGAAACACATGAAAATACATGTACGGCGTGCGCTGTGACCCTGCCAGCGCAGCCGAGCCTTTTGGGTGAGTCTGCATCGGTTCTGATGAAAAGCCACTACTTTGGCCCAATAACACTGAAATTGACAGAAACACATGAAAATAAATGCACGGCGTGCGCCGTGACCCTGTCAGTGCAGCCGAGCCTTTTGGGTGAGTCTGCATCGGTTCTGATGAAAAGCCACTGGTCTGGGCCCAATAACACTGAAATTGACAGAAACACATGAAAATGCATGTACGGCGTGCGCCGTGACCCTGCCAGCGCAGCCGAGCCTTTAGGGTGAGTCTGCATCGGTTCTGATGAAAAGCCACTAGTTTGGGCCCAATAACACTGAAATTGATAGAAACACATGAAAATTTATGTACGGCGTGCGCCGTGACCCTGCCAGCGCAGCCGAGCCTTTTGGGTGAGTCTGCATCGGTTCTGATGAAAAGCCACTGGTTTGGGCCCAATAACACTGAAATTGACAGAAACACATGAAAATGCATGTACGGCGTGCGTCGTGACCCTGCCAGTGCAGCCGAGCCTTTTGGGTGAGTCTGCATCGGTTCTGATGAAAAGCGACTGGTCTGGGCCCAATAACACTGAAATTGACAGAAACACATGAAAATACATGTACGGCGTGCGCTGTGACCCTGCCAGCGCAGCCGAGCCTTTTGGGTGAGTCTGCATCGGTTCTGATGAAAAGCCACTACTTTGGCCCAATAACACTGAAATTGACAGAAACACATGAAAATAAATGCACGGCGTGCGCCGTGACCCTGTCAGTGCAGCCGAGCCTTTTGGGTGAGTCTGCATCGGTTCTGATGAAAAGCCACTGGTCTGGGCCCAATAACACTGAAATTGACAGAAACACATGAAAATGCATGTACGGCGTGCGCCGTGACCCTGCCAGCGCAGCCGAGCCTTTTGGGTGAGTCTGCATCGGTTCTGATGAAAAGCCACTAGTTTAGGCCCAATAACACTGAAATTGACAAAAACACATGAAAATGCATGTACGGCGTGCGCCGTGACCCTGCCAGCGCAGCCGAGCCTTTTGGGTGAGTCTGCATCGGTTCTGATGAAAAGCCACTAGGTTTGGGCCCAATAACACTGAAATTGACAGAAACACATGAAAATGCATGTACGGTGTGTGCCGTGACCGTGCCAGCGCAGCCGAGCCTTTTGGGGTGAGTCTGCATCGGTTCTGATGAAAAGCCACTAGTTTGGGCCCAATAACACTGAAATGGACAGAAACACATGGAAAATGCATGTACGGCGTGCGTCGTGACCCTGACAGCGCAGCCGAGCCTTTTGGGTGAGTCTGCATCGGTTCTGATGAAAAGCCACTAGTTTGGGCCGATGAAAAGCCACTAGTTTGGGCCCAATAACACTGAAATTGACAGAAAAACATGAAAATGCATGTACGGCGTGCGCCGTGACCCTGCCAGCGCAGCCGAACCTTTTGGGTGAGTCTGCATCGGTTCTGATGAAAAGCCACTAGTTTGGGCCCAATAACACTGAAATTGACAGAAACACATGAAAATACATGTACGGCGTGCGCCGTGACCCTGCCAGCGCAGCCGAGCCTTTTGGGTGAGTCTGCATCGGTTCTGATGGAAAAGCCACTAGTTTGGGCCCAATAACACTGAAATTGACAGAAACACATGAAAATGCATGTACGGCGTGCGCCGTGACCCTGCCAGCGCAGCCGAGCCTTTTGGGTGAGTCTGCATCGGTTCTGATGAAAAAGCCACTAGTTTGGGCCCAATAACACTGAAATTGAGAGAAACACATGAAAATGCATGTACGGCGTGCGCCGTGACCCTGCCAGCACAGCCGAGCCTTTTGGGTGAGTCTGCATCGCTTCTGATGAAAAGCCACTAGTTTGGGCCCAATAACACTGAAATTGACAGAAACACATGAAAATACATGTACGGCGTGGCGCCGTGACCCTGCCAGCGCACCCGAGCCTTTTGGGTGAGTCTGCATCGGTTCTGATGAAAAGCCACTAGGTTTGGGCCCAATAACACTGAAATTGACAGAAACACATGAAAATGCATGTACGGCGTGCGCCGTGACCCTGCCAGCGCAGCCGAGCCTTTTTGGGTGAGTCTGCATCGGTTCTGATGAAAAGCGACTGGTTTGGGCCCAATTAACACTGAAATTGACAGAAACACATGAAAATACATGTACGACATGCGCTGTGACCCTGCCAGCGCCAGCCGAGCCTTTTGGGTGAGTCTGCATCGGTTCTGATGAAAAGCCACTAGTTTGGGCCCAATAACACAGAAATTGACAGAAACACATGAAAATGCATGTACGGCGTGTGCCGTGACCCTGCCAGCGCAGCCGAGCTTTTGGGTGAGTCTGCATCGGTTCTGATGAAAAGCCACTAGTTTGGGCCCAATAACACTGAAATTGACAGAAACACATGAAAATGCATGTACGGCTTGCGCCGTGACCCCTGCCAGCGCAGCCGAGCCTTTTGGGTGAGTCTGCATCGGTTCTGATGAAAAGCCACTACTTTGGCCAATAACACTGAAATTGACAGAAACACATGAAAATAACTGCACGGCGTGCGCCGGTGACCCTGTCAGTGCAGCCGAGCCTTTTGGGTGAGTCTGCATCGGTTCTGATGAAAAGCCACTGGTCTGGGCCCAATAACACTGAAATTGACAGAAACACATGAAAATGCATGTACGGCGTGCGCCGTGACCCTGCCAGCGCAGCCGAGCCTTTTGGGTGAGTCTGCATCGGTTCTGATGAAAAGCCACTAGTTTAGGCCCAATAACACTGAAATTGACAAAAACACATGAAAATGCATGTACGGCGTGCGCCGTGACCCTGCCAGCGCAGCCGAGCCTTTTGGGTGAGTCTGCATCGGTTCTGATGAAAAGCCACTAGTTTGGGCCCAATAACACTGAAATTGACAGAAACACATGAAAATGCATGTACGGTGTGTGCCGTGACCCTGCCAGCGCAGCCGAGCCTTTTGGGTGAGTCTGCATCGGTTCTGATGAAAAGCCACTAGTTTGGGCCCAATAACACTGAAATGGACAGAAACACATGAAAATGCATGTACGGCGTGCGTCGTGACCCTGACAGCGCAGCCGAGCCTTTTGGGTGAGTCTGCATCGGTTCTGATGAAAAGCCACTAGTTTGGGCCCAATAACACTGAAATTGACAGAAACACATGAAAATACATGTACGGCGTGCGCCGTGACCCTGCCAGCGCAGCCGAGCCTTTTGGGTGAGTCTGCATCGGTTCTGATGAAAAGCCACTAGTTTGGGCCCAATAACACTGAAATTGACAGAAACACATGAAAATGCATGTACGGCGTGCGCCGTGACCCTGCCAGCGCAGCCGAGCCTTTTGGGTGAGTCTGCATCGGTTCTGATGAAAAGCCACTAGTTTGGGCCCAATAACACTGAAATTGAGAGAAACACATGAAAATGCATGTACGGCGTGCGCCGTGACCCTGCCAGCGCAGCCGAGCCTTTTGGGTGAGTCTGCATCGCTTCTGATGAAAAGCCACTAGTTTGGGCCCAATAACACTGAAATTGACAGAAACACATGAAAATACATGTACGGCGTGCGCCGTGACCCTGCCAGCGCAGCCGAGCCTTTTGGGTGAGTCTGCATCGGTTCTGATGAAAAGCCACTAGTTTGGGCCCAATAACACTGAAATTGACAGAAACACATGAAAATGCATGTACGGCGTGCGCCGTGACCCTGCCAGCGCAGCCGAGCCTTTTGGGTGAGTCTGCATCGGTTCTGATGAAAAGCCACTGGTTTGGGCCCAATAACACTGAAATTGACAGAAACACATGAAAATACATGTACGACATGCGCCGTGACCCTGCCAGCGCAGCCGAGCCTTTTGGGTGAGTCTGCATCGGTTCTGATGAAAAGCCACTAGTTTGGGCCCAATAACACTGAAATTGACAGAAACACATGAAAATGCATGTACGGCGTGCGCCGTGACCCTGCCAGCGCAGCCGAGCCTTTTGGGTGAGTCTGCATCGGTTCTGATGAAAAGCCACTAGTTTGGGCCCAATAACACTGAAATTGACAGAAACACATGAAAATGCATGTACGGCTTGCGCCGTGACCCTGCCAGCGCAGCCGAGCCTTTAGGGTGAATCTGCATCGGTTCTGATGAAAAGCCACTAGTTTGGGCCCAAAAACACTGAAATTGACAGAAACACATGAAAATGCATGTATGGCGTGCGCCGTGACCCTGCCAGCGCAGCCGAGCCTTTTGGGTAAGTCTGCATCGGTTCTGATGAAAAGCCACTAGTTTGGGCCCAATAACACTGAAATTGACAGAAACACATGAAAATACATGTACGGCGTGCGCCGTGACCCTGCCAGCGCAGCCGAGCCTTTTGGGTGAGTCTGCATCGGTTCTGATGAAAAGCGACTGGTTTGGGCCCAATAACACTGAAATTGACAGAAACACATGAAAATCCATGTACGGCGTGCGCCGTGACCCTGCCAGCGCAGCCGAGCCTTTAGGGTGAGTATGCATCGGTTCTGATGAAAAGCCACTAGTTTGGGCCCAAAAACACTGAAATTGACAGAAACACATGAAAATGCATGTACGGTGTGGGCTGTGACCCTGCGAGCGCAGCCGAGCCTTTTGGGTGAGTCTGCATCGGTTCTGATCAAAATCCACTAGTTTGGGCCCAATAACACTGAAATTGACAGAAACACATGAAAATACATGTACGGCGTGCGCCGTGACCCTGCCAGCGCAGCCGAGCCTTTTGGGTGAGTCTGCATCGGTTCTGATGAAAAGCCACTAGTTTGGGCCCAATAACACTGAAATTGACAGAAACACATGAAAATGCATGTACGGCGTGCGCCGTGACCCTGCCAGCGCAGCCGAGCCTTTAGGGTGAATCTGCATCGGTTCTGATGAAAAGCCACTGTGGTGTAGTTTCATTAAAAGTCATTGGTGTGCTTAAAGACAATATTAAGCTATGCAGATTGATTTTACAAGTTTATAAGCAATAAGGGCTAGTGGGATACAATTTGTATTGGTGTAGTTATAATCTCACGAACCATATTTAATCACACTGTACATATAGAGGCACAGTAGAAGAATCATAATCATACACTGGAGAAATTTGAGTGTGTTTGTATTACATGTCATGTTGCTTGGGTCTGCATTAAAGTCTTCAACTTTTAGAAAAAATATCCTCTGGAAGAGATCAAGAAATAAGGGTGTAAAATGACTAAGAATAACTAGAATAAAATAAGAGGCCAGAAGACAACTGGACAATAATGGTATAAAGTGATTCCCAATACTTATATATAAAAAATTGGACACAATCAGGAAGAATTATGTGGGCCGGGATATGCCCACAAACAGCTCAAAACATGGTCTGAAGAGTTTTTGCCAGCAACGAGTGACGAGGAAAAAAGTAACATAATAATTGGTCAAAAATTAGGGAGGCTGGATGATAAGGTGTGGCCTAAGCTGACCCAAGGACATAAAAACAATGCCCCAGAGAAAAACCTTTGGAGCGATTTGATACTTTGTAAAAAGTGCTACTCGTTCCCCTTTTTTGCCGGCATTAAAGAACACTTTGCTACTTGGACCTCTGACTCCCTTTTTATTAAGAGAGAGGTTTTTTTTTGCTCTGATACATTTTTCTGCAACAATTCGACACAACAAATGGCGAGTCCCAGCCAGTAGGAAGTTGGATCCTTCGCCGGGGCGGCACTCTCACCTCCCTAAAGACCCACGGGCCACCAAATTCTTGAGGTAAGCAGAGCCTTTTTTATATCTGCCAATTAATAGTGGTGTCTGTGTGGGAGATGTGATCCGCCCAGGTAAATGATCTATTCCTCTGAACCTAACCTGTCTAAATTTAAGCAAATTATAAGAGGCCAAGTAGCTGGTGTAATATGTGTTAAGTGTTTTGTCTGTCTTTTGATGTTTGTGTTTGCTATGCCTGAGCAAAACCATGGTGCGGAAAAGAATGAATGTGATGAGATCATATTTAATGTATGTATAGTTGTTTGGATGTTAGCAACTGTGGTTTTTGCGGGAGGGTTGATTAGGTTGGCAATAAACCAGGGATAGCTAGAAAGATCAGAGCAGTATTTCCCTGACACCCGATGTGAAAAAAAAAAAAAAAAGAAAAAAAAGAAAAAAGGCGCCAAGTTGGGGGTTGCATCGCATTTCCATCCTGGACCATCCATTAAATTGGATCTGGCTGACTGGAGTGCGATGTGACTCACCGACGGGTGATAAATGACGGGTGATAAATAAATAAATAATTTTTTGAGCGTTGGGTTGTGCGGCATGGAATTTTCATCCTGGAACATTCATTAAGTTGAATCTGGTAGAGTGAAGTTCCATGCCAATCAGCCCAACAGATCAAAGGTTGAGGTTTTCTTAAATTAGACTGCCATACCTAATCAAAACAAACATAAGTGTGAGTTTTTGTAAGCGCTTAGAGTCAAAGGTCAAAGGTCACGCCTCTAGGATAAGGGCGTACCTTAAAGTTCACGATACCGCTCCCAAAGAGTGGGGGGTCTGCATGGGTGAACAAAATATATCTCGAGAAACAGAAATTAGCGTTTTAAGGGTAAAACGAGCTAATTTTTAAGCCTCAGGATAAAGGCTTATCTTAAAGTTCACGATACCGCTCCCAAAGAGTGGGGGGTCTGCATGGGTGAACAAAATATATCTCGAGAAACAGAAATTAGCGTTTTAAGGGTAAAACGAGCTAATTTTTAAGCCTCAGGATAAAGGCTTATCTTAAAGTTCACGATACCGCTCCCAAAGAGTGGGGGGTCTGCATGGGTGAACAAAATATATCTCGAGAAACAGAAATTAGCGTTTTAAGGGTAAAACGAGCTAATTTTTAAGCCTCAGGATAAAGGCTTATCTTAAAGTTCATGATACCGCTCCCAAAGAGGGGAGGTCTGCATAGATGAACAAGAATATATCTCGAGAAACAGAAATTAGCGTTTTAAGGGTAAAACGAGCTAATTTTTAAGCCTCAGGATAAAGGCTTATCTTTTACATCACCTAGAAGAGGTGATAATTCTGTTAAAGTTAGTATGAAGTAGTGTACAAAAATATAATATACATGTATGAAAGGATTATAAAAAAAAAAAGAGGCCCCTTTCTAGTGTATAAGGGAGAGGAAAAAAGGAGGGAGAAGTGAAGAGCTAGAAGTCCCAAAGACAACAGATAGTAAGCCTGGGCATTGTGCCAAGGCAGGCCTGTGCATAAATCTGGGCGCGAAGCCAGAGCAGGTGTAGATAAGGAGTGCAGAGCACACACACACACACACATACGCTTACACACATACACACACATACACACACACACACTCTTACACACATACACACACACACACACACACGCTTACACACATACACATACACACACATACACACACACATACACACATACACATACACACACATACACACATACACACACACACATACGCTTACACACATACACACACATACACACACACACACTCTTGCACACATACACACACACACACGCTTACACACATACACACATACGCTTATACACCTACACGCACTCACACTCACGCACACACACACATATTCCCACATACACAAGTGCAGGAGAAAGTGGATGATTGTGTCAAACAGACACACACATATTCCCACATACACAAGTGCAGGAGAAAGTGGATGATCGTGTCAAACATATACACACATTCCCACATACACAGGTGCAGAGAAAGTGTATGAACATACACAAACTCAAGAATAACATTAAACAAATAGAATAGAGTGTAAAAATAGTGAATGGATCAACAAAGAGAAGAAAGTAATAGTGATAATGAAATACAGGCCCCCAGTCATTTTTTGAATAAGGGAAATGTGGAAACTAAAGGCATAAAAACACATTTTTGGCTGGAACACACATATTTTGACGAGGACGGCGTGGAACACTGGCAGACTGAACAAGAAATTAACCAGAAATTGTGGCAACTGACAAAGATCATAAATTTGAATCAAACAAAAGAAGAGTTCCCAGCAGTACCTTGGGAAGACGTGATACGCAGTTTATGGGTGCCATTCACCCTAGCTGCAATATTGGAAAATCTTTGCCTATACCCCAAAGGTGTAGCTATTCTTCCTTTGCGCCCTTTTTTAGGAATCCCTGAAAATTTAGCAATCGCAGGGAGACATAGAGGGGCAGTAGATCCGCGGCTGCAGATTTGGATTGTTCCCAGGAACGTAGAGTGGGAGACAGGTAAATTTGGGTATCTTGAAAAAACCCGAGCCGAAGACGGGAGTGAGTTCTTAAAGTACAACCCAGAGTTAGTACCAGGGTTAAAACAGGCTACTACAATAGGCAAAATATTAGTTTTAATACTAACTAGGGAAGACGGACAGCCTGAAATCACCAGAAAAGAAGGCAGTGCTAAACAAGGAGTGATGGGAGCTAAAATAACAAAACAAGAAGGGCTGCTAACCCCAGTAGAGTTAGTAATAAGACAGCATCCAGACCAGGTCAAACAAATAAGACATTGTATGAAGACGTGGCATAAGCGAACAACAGGCATCCTTCAGTGGCCTGAGAAGGGGACTTTCGATGTGGCCTGCTGTAAAGAAGTAGAAGCTAACATCAAACACTACAAGGCAAAAGACACCAGCAATAGCAGGGAAGGAAAGCGCGCCAGAGAACGTGAAGTGCTCAGATGGTTTAGAGACACTGCTAAGCAACATATATTGGACATAAAACAGATGCCCGCTTTAAAGAGCAAGAAAAAGAAGGCAGAGCAGCAAATTACCCCCTCAGCTCCGATGGAAACAAGCCAGCCACCTCCATATTCCCCCCAGCAAGAGGCTGTACGAGTAAAGCAGTGCCCACTGGTGGAAAGAGAAGCTAAAGCAGAGGGAGAAATCACCGGACGATTCACATTGAACTGGGACACTCAAGATCTTCCAGCACGCAATGAGTCATCAAGGGTATCAGCTGCCTCCCCTCTCTGTGAAGAAGAAAAAGGAGGTGTGCGATCCGATGACGCCTGGGAGACTTACAGGCAAGCTACACGCTCCTTGGAGGATGAATTAGATACAGATAAAGCCAGGACAGCATATCTCGATGCCTGTGAGGCTTATGGACAGAAGACACGCTCCCAGGTAGACAAATTAGACCCAAACGAAGCCAAAACAACATATAACGACAAGGAAATGACAGCCTGTGGATCAGAGAGACGACATGCCTCACCTGTGCAGAGCCAGAAAAAGGAGGGATGCAGCCAGAAGGGGTCACAGTATACAGAACGACGATACCGAACTGACGATATAATGACACCCCGTGCTCATTCCCTCCCAAGATGTGAGGGGACCCAGCTCCCACCACCAAAAGAAGCTCACACAGTAGAAGATGAAGTGGAGAGAAAAAGACGCCGAGCAATATTACATGAGGAGTTTAAAAGAGCAAAAGAATGCCTAGAGGAGCGTCTGCAGAAAGAGCAGAGAGAACGAGAAATGCTAAAAAATTTGGAGAAAAGATGGCTGGTGTTGGAACATCTGGAGGAGATGGAACAACTGGAAGAGATGCAAAGACATTCAAGAGTATTACAAGGGGAATCAATAGAATTGGCAGAATGGACAACCAGGCCAGAAGCCTCTTTCAGCCCCCTAGATATGCAACTCCGAAATGGAAAAACTACAGGACCAAACGCTCAACAGACACCCCTTCACCAGATGCCATTAGTGACCAAGGGCCAAAACCAGATTCCTCAATATACTCCGTGGTCCTTCTGTGACATGATTGGTCTAGCAGGAAGACTGCCAGACTTGAATGAGGGAGCTAATAAGTGGATCACAGCATTAGAAGAAAGCACAGCAGGAGTCACCTTGGCTTTGGGTGACATCAAAGCATTGCTCATGCACATGGCAGGAACTGCTGCTACAGAAGAAGTTTTCAAGGGAGCACACATGCCGGCGGTGCTGCTAGCAAATAGCCACGATCCATTAGGATTTAATGGATATCGGAGCCGAATATGGGCCCAGCTGAGGAAACAATACCCTGAAAAGATGGACCCATCTAAATTGGAGGGAGAAAGACTAAGGGATGAAGAGTGTCCTGCAAAATTCCTAAGGTCTTTTCAAAATAAATGGAGGGAGGAAACTGGTGGAGCATGGAACGAGAACAGCACAACTGAAAGCCTGTTCAAGGTCATGGCAAAGAAAGCCATGCCTCAAGAAGTGCAAAAGCGCTTGGATAATGTAGTGGGGCTGATGAAAATGGACTGGCCTCTGTTTTCTGAACATCTTGTACATCATGTGGAAAATGTGAGAAAAGAAAAACAGAAAGAAGCGGAGGTAAATAAAAACCTGGCTAGTAAGCTCACCCAGCTCCAATTGAATGATCTACACTCCAAACAAAAAAAGGAAAAAACAAAAATATAGGCTCCAGTAGTGGCAGTGGAGCAACCTCTAGCTCCACAGTCTGCAACACCCCAGACACCCAAACAGCCCCAAGCACAGCCTGAAGTCACACCCGTGACGCCACCTGCTTCCCTACCACCTATTCATGTGCATGTTAACCAGCCTCAGGTAAATCAAGGGCCCCCCTATAGAGGACAGCCGAGGTCAAGGGGAGGAAACTATCGCCCTGGGAGAGGAAGAGGACAAAATCCACAGATGAACAGACAGACACAGTCCAAAAACCAGTCCAACTCAAACCAAGATGAAGAAATGTTGTGTTGGGGGTGCGACCAGAAAGGACACCGCCGAAGGGACTGCCCCACCAATCCATGGGTGGGGCCAGCCAAAGATTGGCAATAGGGGCGCCTAGAGAAGCCAGAGGGGACACACATGACACCGGTCATCTCAACACAACCACAAGAAGAACCCACTATTGCCGTTGAAATACAGAGTCGAAAATACACCTTTATGGTGGACACAGGAGCCACATACTCCTGTATAGGCAGCGAAGGTTCCTCATTTCCCCTCTCAGGACAATCCATCCAGACTGTAGGCTTCTCTGGGACAACCCAAATAATTCCCCTAACACGACCGGTGCATATGATAGTATCAGGAAAATCAATAACGGCACCCCTACTCTATTCAGAAAACACCCCTATCAACCTATTGGGACGAGACATCCTGTGCCCACTAAAGGCAACTATTACCTGCACCCATACAGGTCTCAAATTAGACTTAAAAGACAATGTTTCAAGCATGATGACAGTCCAAGGGCTAAAAGAATTTGAAAAACTAACCACTCATGTTCAGCCTGCAGTATATTGGATACAATGGCCGCCCAACTCAGAGCTAATACACCAGTGGAACACCTGGAAAGCGTGGGTACAAAGAGAGCTGCCCTCTGCATCTGAACCACAGCCGCCACTGCACTGTACTATGCTGTATGATGAAACCCAACAACACACGGATTACAGAGAATGTTGGAAAGAGCTGGTGGGGGGAAAAATATTCTCCATGGTATGTCAGGACCTCTATGTAGGACCACAAGGAGCTGCAGTAGTAGTCATCCTGCCACCAGAATTGCGCCATTGGTTCCAAGTGGCCAACTCCACCCCACATGTCACTCTCATGGTTGCAGTTGGAAAAAAGGCTAAGGACATGGGACCTATGGTGAAGAAAGCCTTACAAATAACAACATGGAAACCAACTCAAAAAAACCATGTGCGGTCCTCTGCCTGTGGACAATATCTGAAAATATCCCTACGAACGTATGATGAAGGCACTGGGATCCAAGTGTTGCTCAGCCAGAGATCTCCTACTCAAGCGCCACTCTCAGAAGAACACAGTGTGCTATTACTACAGATACCCCAGGAGCTGTGGTCACAACATAAAACAGATGTAGGGCTGGTTAGGTCAGCGCAGCCGGTCCAAATTAAAACAAAACAGGGCATCATACTGCCATATAAAAAACAATACCCGTTAAAGCCCCATCAAATAGCAGGCATAGAACCCACCATCAAGGGCTTGGTAGCAGCAGGCGTGCTAAAACCAACAAAAAGTCCATGTAACACACCAATTTTTCCTATCAAGAAACCACACTCAAATGATTATCGACTGGTACATGATTTACGTGCCATTAATGCTATTGTAGATGCAGAAATGCCAGTGGTCCCAGACCCACACACTCTGTTGTCTAATATTCCTCATGATGCCTGCTGGTACACAGTCATTGATCTATGTTCAGCGTTCTTTAGTGTACCATTGCATCTAGACTCACAATACTTGTTCGCATTTACATATAAAAACCAGCAGTACACTTATACACGTCTTGCGCAAGGCTACGTGGACAGCCCGTCAATTTTTAACAGAGTTCTAGCCAATGATTTGCAACATCTAAACGTCACTAGCACAGTGCTACAGTATGTAGATGATCTGCTGGTTTGTAGTCTAACAAAAGAACAATGTGTACAGGACTCACTCTCAGTTCTACAGGCTCTAGCAAGAGGGGGACATAAGGTAAGCAAAGACAAATTGCAGTTTTGCCAAACACAGGTAGAGTATTTAGGAAGACAGTTATGTGGCAATAAACGAGCAATCGCTCCCTCACAAATCGAGGCAGTATCAAAAGCTCCAAAACCTCAGACAGTGGGCCACATGCTGTCATTCCTGGGAATGACTGGATTTAGTCGACCATGGATCTGTGATTATGCTATAAAAACAGCCCCACTACGTGGCCTAATCCGTGCTGCAGGACAAACAAATGGCTCAGCTGAGTTGCAATGGACTGCTGAAGCTGAGGGCGCATTTTTGGCTTTAAAACATGACCTGCAACAAGCACCAGTGTTAGGTAATCCTAACTATGCTAATGTTTTTCATTTATATGTTGCAGAAAAAGCAGGCTATGCATGTGCGGTGTTAATGCAGGATACGCCAACAGGTAAGCAACCACTAGCATACTATAGTACCAAATTGGACAACATTGAAACAGGTCTGCCACCCTGCTATCAGGGGCTAGCAGCTGCCTTTGCCTTTCAGAAGGCATCAGCAATCACAATGGGCCATCCAACCATTTTGTACACATCTCATCAGCTGCACGCTTTGATCAAGAGCCCCAGATTTGTGTTAACACAAGCAAGACGAACAGGCTATGAGGTAATTCTCTCAGCCCCTGAACTCACAGTGCAACGATGCACTATAGTTAATCCAGCCACACGCATGATGCTGCCTATAGAGGGCACACCACATGATTGCGTCCAGTCTACAGATGTGTTCCTACGTCCTCGTCGGGACCTGCATAACCAGCCTATAATTGCAGAACTTACACTTTTTGTAGATGGTTCTTGTTTCAGGGATGCTACAGGAAACCACGCTGGATATGCTATAATACAGTTGCATCCCGATGATACCTTTACGGAAGTACAGACATTGAAATTGCCTCAGCCTTGTTCAGCACAATTGGCAGAAATTAAAGCTTTGACTGCGGCATGTCATTTGGCTGCAGACAAAACGCTGAATGTTTATACAGACTCACAGTATGCATACGCAGTATGCCATGTTCATGGAGTTATTTGGAAACAAAGAGGTTTTTTGAGAGCAGATGGCTCCCCAGTAACCCATGGGGAGGCTATATCAGCTCTGCTGGAAGCTATACATCACCCTAAGGCACTAGCTATCATCAAATGTGCAGCACACCAAAAAACAAACTCATTGATTGCCAAGGGTAACAACTTGGCAGACGAGGCTGCAAAACGTATAGCTACATCCACATGTATGGGACCACAGCTAGTGGCAGAAGATTGTGAACCTTTAACAAACTTAGCATCCCTTATTGCAGCACAACAGCAGTCAGGTCCATATGCACACTCTGCATGGCTTCAAAGGGGGGCAGTTAAAATAACAGATGAGGGTCCCTCACAGGGGCTATGGCGCAGTGCACAAGGCCACTTTGTTCTCCCCACATCACTGATACAAATCGCAATTCGTGATGCTCACGGCCGGGACCATTGTGCAAGGGGAGAGGTATTGAGAAGGCTTCAGAAGGTATGGTGGTCGCCATATTTAGCGGCTATGGTGGACAGAACATTGCATGAATGTGAGGTGTGTGCACAGCATAATGTAAGGAAAGCATTTTCAGCACCAATAGCACACATCCCGCCACCAGAAGGACCGTTTCGCCACTTAATGTTAGATTTCATAGATATGACAGAACGAGTAAAAGGGTTCAGATACATCCTGGTGGTAATCGACAGATTCAGCAGATGGATAGAAGCGATCCCGACGAAAGGTCCAGACTGTAGATCTGTAGCTAGGTTCTTGTGCAAAGAGGTTTCTCCGAGATTTGGAATACCAGACACTATCAGTTCTGATAATGGGCCGTCATTTGTAGCGGAGACACTCAAAATAGCCTTAAAGATGTTAGGGATCAAACAAAAAGTTTGGGTGTGTGTACCATCCACAGTCTCAGGGGGCTGTGGAAAGGGCAAATGGTACCTTAAAGACGAAGCTTAGGAAAATTATGGCAGATAGCCAGTACAAGGTTAACTGGGTGGATGCTTTGCCGTTGACATTGATGTCTATGCGAACACAAGCTAACCGACTAACGCATCTAACACCGCATGAAGCGCTTACAGGGAGACCGATGCCGGTTCCCTATCGTAGGGGGCCATATGAAGGGCCACCCCTTGAACAATGTGAAAGAGAACTAACATGTTATCTGCAACATCTAACCCAAATACACAAGGTTGTGTTTCAACAGATAAAAACTGTGGCTGAGAGCAAGGACGTGGAAATCCCAGAACAACTGAGGACAGTCGAGCCTGGTGATTGGGTCTACGTGAAAGTGTTCAAACGAAAGTGGGATCAGCCAAGGCGAGAAGGACCGTTTAAGGTGATCCTAGCCACACCAACTGCACTAAAAGTAGAGGATAAGAGATTTTGGTTTCATCTCAACCATTGCTGCAGAGCACGAAGCCGACAGGAACCAGAAAGGGACGGCAACGCCTCCCAACTGGAAGATAGACAGCAGCACCGACAAGAACCAGAACGGGACGGCAACGCCTCCCGACAAGAGGAGAGACAGCAGTGCGGGCCTCAAGGAGAAAGAAGATCACAAAGATTAGCTGCTAGATGTAGAGAGTCAGTAAGCAGTGGGAGGAGAGACAGTTAGAGGGTCAACGAGTGGTGAGCCACAGAGTAGTAGCTCAACCCCAGTCAGACAGAGTCATGAGGATCCAACAGAAGTCAGGGAAACTTCAGGTGTCTCATCAGGAGAGAAAGTATCAGCCGGAGCCATTCCCATTGAATGTAACCCACAGAGTTACTATAATCGGAAGACAAAAGCATGAGAGAAGTCCAGGGAGTGACAGACGGAAAGCGTTGCTACTAGTAATTTTGGGGATGGGTTTAATACTCACTAGGTATAGTAGCACAGAAAGACAGAGCAAAGTCAGAAGAAGAGCAGTTGGAAGAATGCGCCCTAGCCACAGGTCTAGTAGCAGCATTAGAGGGAAAGATATGGAAGGAAGAAGTAATTGCACTCACATACATAAGATCAGCCCAGTACAATCAAACCCTAACATTAGGACCTGGAGACGTGAAAATAGACACATATGCAGTCCACCAACAATGCCTGGCAGAGGGGATAGTACAAATACGGGTGCAATGCTATTACAATCAGTGTATGAACATAAGGTCGAAACGCATAATGAATGCCGAAGAAGCGATCAAATTGACTCGGGTGTATGTGAACGATCGTAAAGTCAGAAGCCTGCAGGAAACAGTGCACCAAAGTGATGAAGAGGAGGTATTAGGATGGGAGAGCAATTTGTTTTATCAATTGGTAAAATATTCTGCTAGACAGGTCAGCCAACGCGCTTGTATTACATGCTATAACTCAAAAAGACTGCCAGAAATAAAACCAATTCCAGGGATAAAAGAAGAAACATGCTCAAATAAATCCACTTGCTTTGCTTACTGTGCAACGGTAATGGCAAGTTGGGAGAGTATAACAAATATGAATTGGACTAAAAATACATCTATATGCCCTCAACGAGTAGATAATGAACTAAACACCTGGACACCATCCTTAACTAAAATAACTAAAAAGATAAAACATCCCTTCTGTATAACGAGGGGACAAGAAATGAAAAAGAAAATGGCAGCGCTCAATGGTAAGCTGCAGCAACAAACTGAAAAGGTAGCATTAAAACTAAAGGGGACAACGATGAATAATCTTAGCGACTTGGGAATAGTGCTAAGTGTAGAATCAGAAGATGGTCTACGGCTAGATTATAGGTGGCTGCGTATGCCAGAACAGGGGAGAGTTAAACACCTACCAAGCAGCATGCCTTACTTTATATATAGTACTACAAACACTGCAGCAATACAATGTGAACAAGTTATAATAGATCAAGGGCTACCACTGATTGTTATGAACAATAATAGGTACTACAGTCAGTTCATCTTACCATCCTTAGACAACGGCACAAGACCACTAGCAGATATATTTTGGCCGTGTGACGACAACCAACAAGTAAAAGTAACGTTAATGGAATGTAATGGAAGTGGACAGGGATATGCGCACCAGTTATGGTAACGGGACAAGGTACTGTAATTAGTGAGCAGGTAGTAAAAAATAGAACAACCAAAAGAATTAGGCGAACGGCTCAGACTCCATGGAAATTGGATGATAACATATATATAGCATGGAACCAGGAGCCCATTGGAGTACCAAAAAGACCATCAGGTGGTAGGGGAGGACTGTGCTAAAATCTCATTAACATATGAATACGATTTAGTAACAGCAGGATATAATCAGGCAACAGCAAGATATTACGGCTATCCTGATTTTCCCTACTTTCCCCTTACCACTAAATATACAGTCAACATGATTACTATATTCTATGGAGAAGATATATTGTTTAGCACTCACATGTTCCTACAAAGATATGGTAAGGCAGGACTAGAACGACTATCAACTAGATACGAGCAGAAGTATAAAAAAATGCTTGAGTTATGGCAGCTTGACAGGGAGATGGATGCTGAAGCAGAGGAGGAAAAGGAGTAATAACTGGCAGAAGTCTGTGTCAATCCTCATCATGTGATGTTCCACCCTAGGTAGACATGGCTGAACAGTGGCTGTACTATTACGGCATGGATGGGCAATCCAATGCAGATTACCAGGATGGCCTACACATGCCAACAGGACCAACACCAGGGGGAAATGCAGCTCCAGGTTGGGCCGGTGTGTATACCTGGACATTCCAGCCACCTTCGACAGGACCCACCTGGACTGAGAGCAGACCACCACCACCCCACAAGCCACCATCAACTCCATGGCTCTTGAGGAGCAGGACCCGCCAGGAACAGCAACCACAACCGCCGTAACCCATGCAGTACTTATACACTGAATCAGAAGGCATCAAAGGGGGGAAGGGCGCCAGCTCCACTACTAAACGAGAAATTGACGACAACTCAGTGGAGACTGACCTGCTGCCCGCTCCACCCTCATTATGGGAAGGACCGAAATCTAGTCCTACAATCAGCTAACTACTGTATTGTCCAATGATTGTTTTTGATTTGTTTTCTTGCTACCTAAGACTACTACTAATACTTATGATACTGAAACTAAATGAATGTGCCTGAACCCCTATGACTTAGATGTATTTGTCACCCATTCCCCATATTGCAGGATCCTTGTTATTAAGAGATGACATGGTTTGTGAACCTAAATACAGTGTACATAAATATTGATTGGCAATGGGACCTGATCATCCCCAAGCATTATCGATGGGACTTTTAGTCCCAAAGGGGGGAAATGTGGTGTAGTTTCATTAAAAGTCATTGGTGTGCTTAAAGACAATATTAAGCTATGCAGATTGATTTTACAAGTTTATAAGCAATAAGGGCTAGTGGGATACAATTTGTATTGGTGTAGTTATAATCTCACGAACCATATTTAATCACACTGTACATATAGAGGCACAGTAGAAGAATCATAATCATACACTGGAGAAATTTGAGTGTGTTTGTATTACATGTCATGTTGCTTGGGTCTGCATTAAAGTCTTCAACTTTTAGAAAAAATATCCTCTGGAAGAGATCAAGAAATAAGGGTGTAAAATGACTAAGAATAACTAGAATAAAATAAGAGGCCAGAAGACAACTGGACAATAATGGTATAAAGTGATTCCCAATACTTATATATAAAAAATTGGACACAATCAGGAAGAATTATGTGGGCCGGGATATGCCCACAAACAGCTCAAAACATGGTCTGAAGAGTTTTTGCCAGCAACGAGTGACGAGGAAAAAAGTAACATAATAATTGGTCAAAAATTAGGGAGGCTGGATGATAAGGTGTGGCCTAAGCTGACCCAAGGACATAAAAACAATGCCCCAGAGAAAAACCTTTGGAGCGATTTGATACTTTGTAAAAAGTGCTACTCGTTCCCCTTTTTTGCCGGCATTAAAGAACACTTTGCTACTTGGACCTCTGACTCCCTTTTTATTAAGAGAGAGGTTTTTTTTTGCTCTGATACATTTTTCTGCAACAATTCGACACAACACCACTAGTTTGGGCCCAAAAACACTGAAATTGACAGAAACACATGAAAATGCACGTACGGCGTGCGCCGTGACCCTGCCAGCGCAGCCGAGCCTTTTGGGTGAGTCTGCATCGGTTCTGATGAAAAGCCACTAGTTTGGGCCCAAAAACACTGAAATTGACAGAAACACATGAAAATGCATGTACGGCGTGCGCCGTGACCCTGCCAGCACAGCCGAGCCTTTTGGGTGAGTCTGCATCGGTTCTGATGAAAAGCCACTAGTTTGGGCCCAATAACACTGAAATTGACAGAAACACATGAAAATGCATGTACGGCGTGCGCCGTGACCCTGCCAGCGCAGCCGAGCCTTTTGGGTGATTCTGCATCGGTTCTGATGAAAAGCCACTAGTTTGGGCCCAATAACACTGAAATTGACAGAAACACATGAAAATGCATGTACGGCGTGCGCCGTGACCCTGCCAGCGCAGCCGAGCCTTTTGGGTGAGTCTGCATCGGTTCTGATGAAAAGCCACTAGTTTGGGCCCAATAACACTGAAATTGACAGAAACACATGAAAATGCATGTACGGCGTGCGCCGTGACCCTGCCAGCGCAGCCGAGCCTTTTGGGTGAGTCTGCATCGGTTCTGATGAAAAGCCACTAGTTTGGGCCCAATAACACTGAAATTGACAGAAACACATGAAAATACATGTACGGCGTGCGCCCTGACCCTGCCAGCGCAGCCGAGCCTTTTGGGTGAGTCTGCATCGGTTCTGATGAAAAGCCACTAGTTTGGGCCCAATAACACTGAAATTGACAGAAACACATGAAAATGCATGTACGGCGTTCGCCGTGACCCTGACAGCGCAGCCGAGTCTTTTGGGTGAGTCTGCATCGGTTCTGATGAAAAGCGACTGGTTTGGGCCCAATAACACTGAAATTGACAGAAACACATGAAAATACATATACGGCGTGCGCCGTGACCCTGCCAGCGCAGCAGAGCCTTTTGGGTGAGTCTGCATCGGTTCTGATGAAAAGCCACTAGTTTGGGCCCAATAACACTGAAATTGACAGAAACACATGAAAATACATGTACGGCGTGCGCCGTGACCCTGCCAGCGCAGCCGAACCTTTTGGGTGAGTCTGCATCGGTTCTGATGAAAAGCCACTAGTTTGGGCCCAATAACACTGAAATTGATAGAAACACATGAAAATGCATGTACGGCGTGCGCCGTGACCCTGCGCAGCCGAGCCTTTGGGGTGAGTCTGAATCGGTTCTGATGAAAAGCCACTAGTTTGGGCCCAATAACACTGAAATTGACAGAAACACATGAAAATGCATGTACGGCGTGCGTCGTGACCCTGCCAGCGCAGCCGAGCCTTTAGGGTGAATCTGCATCGGTTCTGATGAAAAGCCACTAGTTTGGGCCCAAAAACACTGAAATTGACAGAAACACATGAAAATGCATGTACGGCGTGCGCCGTGACCCTGCCAGCGCAGCCGAGCCTTTTGGGTGAGTCTGCATCGGTTCTGATGAAAAGCCACTAGTTTGGGCCCAATAACACTGAAATTGACAGAAACACATGAAAATGCATTTACGGCGTGCGCCGTGACTCTGCCAGCGCAGCCGAGCCTTTTGGGTGAGTCTGCATCGGTTCTGATGAAAAGCCACTAGTTTGGGCCCAATAACACTGAAATTGACAGAAACACATGAAAATGCATGCACGGCGTGCGCCGTGATCCTGCGTAACCGAGCCTTTTGGGTGAGTCTGCATTGGTTCTGATGAAAAGCGACTGGTTTGGGCCCAATAACACTGAAATTGACAGAAACACATGAAAATACATGTACGGCGTGCGCCGTGACCCTGCCAGCGCAGCCGAGCCTTTGGGTGAGTCTGCATCGGTTCTGATGAAAAGCCACTAGTTTGGGCCCAAAAACACTGAAATTGACAGAAACACATGAAAATGCATGTACGGCGTGCGCCGTGACCCTGCCAGCGCAGCCGAGCCTTTTGGGTGAGTCTGCATCGGTTCTGATGAAAAGCCACTAGTTTGGGCCCAATAACATTGAAATTGAGAGAAACACATGAAAATGCATTTACGGCGTGCGCCGTGACTCTGCCAGCGCAGCCGAGCCTTTTGGGTGAGTCTGCATCGGTTCTGATGAAAAGCCACTAGTTTGGGCCCAATAACACTGAAATTGACAGAAACACATGAAAATGCATGTACGGCGTGCGCCGTGACCCTGCCAGCGCAGCCGAGCCTTTTGGGTGAATCTGCATCGGTTCTGATGAAAAGCCACTAGTTTGGGCCCAATAACACTGAAATTGACAGAAACACATGAAAATGCATGTACGGCGTGCGCCGTGACCCTGCCAGCGCAGCCGAGCCTTTTGGGTGAGTCTGCATCGGTTCTGATGAAAAGCCACTGGTTTGGGCCCAATAACACTGAAATTGACAGAAACACATGAAAATACATGTACGGCGTGCGCCGTGACCCTGCCAGCGCAGCCGAGCCTTTTGGGTGAGTCTGCATCGGTTCTGATGAAAAGCGACTGGTTTGGGCCCAATAACACTGAAATTGACAGAAACACATGAAAATGCATGTACGGCGTGCGCCGTGACCCTGCCAGCGCAGCCGAGCCTTTAGGGTGAGTCTGCATCGGTTCTGATGAAAAGCCACTAGTTTGGGCCCAATAACACTGAAATTGACAGAAACACATGAAAATACATGTACGGCGTGCGCCGTTACCCTGCCAGCGCAGCCGAGCCTTTTTGGGTGAGTCTGCATCGGTTCTGATGAAAAGCCACTAGTTTGGGCCCAATAACACTGAAATTGAGAGAAACACATGAAAATGCATGTACGGCGTGCGCCGTGACCCTACCAGCGCAGCCGAGCCTTTTGGGTGAGTCTGCATCGGTTCTGATGAAAAGCCACTAGTTTAGGCCCAATAACACTGAAATTGACAGAAACACATGAAAATACATGTACGGCGTGCGCCGTGACCCTGCCAGTGCAGCCGAGCCTTTAGGGTGAGTCTGCATCGGTTCTGATGAAAAGCCACTAGTTTGGGCCCAAAAACACTGAAATTGACAGAAAAACATGAAAATGCATGTACGGCGTGCGCCGTGACCCTGCCAGCGCAGCCGAGCCTTTTGGGTGAGTCTGCATCGGTTCTGATGAAAAGCCACTAGTTTGGGCCCAATAACACTGAAATTGAGAGAAACACATGAAAATGCATGTACGGCGTGCGCCGTGACCCTGCCAGCGCAGCCGAGCCTTTTGGGTGAGTCTGCATCGGTTCTGATGAAAAGCCACTAGTTTGGGCCCAATAACACTGAAATTGAGAGAAACACATGAAAATGCATGTACGGCGTGCGCCGTGACCCTGCCAGCGCAGCCGAGCCTTTTGGGTGAGTCTGCATCGCTTCTGATGAAAAGCCACTAGTTTGGGCCCAATAACACTGAAATTGACAGAAACACATGAAAATACATGTACGGCGTGTGCCGTGACCCTGCCAGCGCAGCCGAGCCTTTTGGGTGAGTCTGCATCGGTTCTGATGAAAAGCCACTGGTTTGGCCCAATAACACTGAAATTGACAGAAACACATGAAAATGCATGTACGGCGTGCGCCGTGACCCTGCCAGCGCAGCCGGGCCTTTGGGGTGAGTCTGCATCGGTTCTGATGAAAAGCCACTAGTTTGGGCCCAATAACACTGAAATTGACAGAAACACATGAAAATACATGTACGGCGTGCGCTGTGACCCTGCCAGCGCAGCCGAGCCTTTTGGGTGAGTCTGCATCGGTTCTGATGAAAAGCCACTAGTTTGGGCCCAAAAACACTGAAATTGATAGAAACACATGAAAATGCATGTATGGCGTGCGTCGTGACCCTGCGCAGCCGAGCCTTTGGGGTGAGTCTGCATCGGTTCTGATGAAAAGCCACTAGTTTGGGCCCAATAACACTGAAATTGACAGAAACACATGAAAATGCATGTACGGCGTGCGCCGTGACCCTGCCAGCGCAGCCGAGGCTTTTGGGTGAGTCTGCATCGGTTCTGATGAAAAGCCACTAGTTTGGGCCCAAAAACACTGAAATTGACAGAAACACATGAAAATACATGTACGGCGTGCGCCGTGACCCTGCCAGCGCAGCCGAGCCTTTTGGGTGAGTCTGCATCGGTTCTGATGAAAAGCCACTAGTTTGGGCCCAATAACACTGAAATTGACAGAAACACATGAAAATGCATGTACGGCGTGCGCCATGACCCTGCCAGAGCAGCCGAGCCTTTTGGGTGAGTCTGCATCGGTTCTGATGAAAAGCGACTGGTTTGGGCCCAATAACACTGAAATTGACAGAAACACATGAAAATGCATGTACGGCGTGCGCCGTGACCCTGCCAGCGCAGCCGAGTCTTTTGGGTGAGTCTGCATCGGTTCTGATGAAAAGCCACTAGTTTGGGCCCAATAACACTGAAATTGACAGAAACACATGAAAATACATGTACGGCGTGCGCCGTGACCCTACCAGCGCAGCCGAGCCTTTTGGGTGAGTCTGCATCGGTTCTGATGAAAAGCGACTGGTTTGGGCCCAATAACACTGAAATTGACAGAAACACATGAAAATACATGTACGGCGTGCGCCGTGACCCTGCCAGCGCAGCCGAGCCTTTTGGGTGAGTCTGCATCGGTTCTGATGAAAAGCCACTAGTTTGGGCCCAATAACACTGAAATTGATAGAAACACATGAAAATGCATGTACGGCGTGCGCCGTGACCCTGCGCAGCCGAGCGTTTTGGGTGAGTCTGCATCGGTTCTGATGAAAAGCCACTAGTTTGGGCCCAATGACACTGAAATTGATAGAAACACATGAAAATGCATGTACGGCGTGCGCCGTGACCCTGCGCCGCCGAGCCTTTTGGGTGAGTCTGCATCGGTTCTGATGAAAAGCCACTGGTTTGGGCCCAATAACACTGAAATTGACAGAAACACATGAAAATGCATGTACGGCGTGCGCCGTGACCCTGCCAGCGCAGCCGAGCCTTTGGGGTGAGTCTGCATCGGTTCTGATGAAAAGCCACTAGTTTGGGCCCAATAACACTGAAATTGACAGAAACACATGAAAATACATGTACGGCGTGCGCCGTGACCCTGCCAGCGCAGCCGAGCCTTTTGGGTGAGTCTGCATCGGTTCTGATGAAAAGCCACTAGTTTGGGCCCAAAAACACTGAAATTGACAGAAACACATGAAAATGCATGTACGGCGTGCGCCGTGATCCTGAGCAGCCGAGCCTTTGGGGTGAGTCTGCATCGGTTCTGATGAAAAGCCACTAGTTTGGGCCCAATAACACTGAAATTGACAGGAACACATGAAAATGCATGTACGGCGTGCGCCGTGACCCTGCCAGCGCAGCCGAGCCTTTTGGGTGAGTCTGCATCGGTTCTGATGAAAAGCCACTGGTTTGGGCCCAATAACACTGAAATTGACAGAAACACATGAAAATGCATGTACGGCGTGCGCCGTGACCCTGCCAGCGCAGCCGAGCCTTTGGGGTGAGTCTGCATCGGTTCTGATGAAAAGCCACTAGTTTGGGCCCAATAACACTGAAATTGACAGAAACACATGAAAATACATGTACGGCGTGCGCTGTGACCCTGCCAGCGCAGCCGAGCCTTTTGGGTGAGTCTGCATCGGTTCTGATGAAAAGCCACTAGTTTGGGCCCAATAACACTGAAATTGATAGAAACACATGAAAATGCATGTATGGCGTGCGTCGTGACCCTGCGCAGCCGAGCCTTTGGGGTGAGTCTGCATCGGTTCTGATGAAAAGCCACTAGTTTGGGCCCAATAACACTGAAATTGACAGAAACACATGAAAATGCATGTACGGCGTGCGCCGTGACCCTGCCAGCGCAGCCGAGCCTTTTGGGTGAGTCTGCATCGGTTCTGATGAAAAGCGACTGGTTTGGGCCCAATAACACTGAAATTGACAGAAACACATGAAAATACATGTACGGCGTGCGCCGTGACCCTGCCAGCGCAGCCGAGCCTTTTGGGTGAGTCTGCATCGGTTCTGATGAAAAGCCACTAGTTTGGGCCCAATAACACTGAAATTGATAGAAACACATGAAAATGCATGTACGGCGTGCGCCGTGACCCTGCGCAGCCGAGCGTTTTGGGTGAGTCTGCATCGGTTCTGATGAAAAGCCACTAGTTTGGGCCCAATGACACTGAAATTGATAGAAACACATGAAAATGCATGTACGGCGTGCGCCGTGACCCTGCGCAGCCGAGCCTTTTGGGTGAGTCTGCATCGGTTCTGATGAAAAGCCACTAGTTTGGGCCCAATAACACTGAAATTGACAGAAACACATGGAAATGCATGTACGGCGTGTGCCGTGACCCTGCCAGCGCAGCCGAGCCTTTTGGGTGAGTCTGCATCGGTTCTGATGAAAAGCCACTGGTTTGGGCCCAATAATACTGAAATTGACAGAAACACATGAAAATGCTTGTACGGCGTGCGCCGTGACCCTGCCAGCGCAGCCGAGCCTTTGGGGTGAGTCTGCATCGGTTCTGATGAAAAGCCACTAGTTTGGGCCCAATAACACTGAAATTGACAGAAACACATGAAAATACATGTACGGCGTGCGCTGTGACCCTGCCAGCGCAGCCGAGCCTTTTGGGTGAGTCTGCATCGGTTCTGATGAAAAGCGACTGGTTTGGGCCCAATAACACTGAAATTGACAGAAACACATGAAAATACATGTACGGCGTGCGCTGTGACCCTGCCATCGCAGCCGAGCCTTTTGGGTGAGTCTGCATCGGTTCTGATGAAAAGCCACTAGTTTGGGCCCAATAACACTGAAATTGATAGAAACACATGAAAATGCATGTACGGCGTGCGCCGTGACCCTGCGCAGCCGAGCGTTTTGGGTGAGTCTGCATCGGTTCTGATGAAAAGCCACTAGTTTGGGCCCAATGACACTGAAATTGATAGAAACACATGAAAATGCATGTACGGCGTGCGCCGTGACCCTGCGCAGCCGAGCCTTTTGGGTGAGTCTGCATCGGTTCTGATGAAAAGCCACTGGTTTGGGCCCAATAACACTGAAATTGACAGAAACACATGAAAATGCATGTACGGCGTGCGCCGTGACCCTGCCAGCGCAGCCGAGCCTTTGGGGTGAGTCTGCATCGGTTCTGATGAAAAGCCACTAGTTTGGGCCCAATAACACTGAAATTGACAGAAACACATGAAAATACATGTACGGCGTGCGCCGTGACCCTGCCAGCGCAGCCGAGCCTTTTGGGTGAGTCTGCATCGGTTCTGATGAAAAGCCACTAGTTTGGGCCCAAAAACACTGAAATTGACAGAAACACATGAAAATGCATGTACGGCGTGCGCCGTGATCCTGAGCAGCCGAGCCTTTGCGGTGAGTCTGCATCGGTTCTGATGAAAAGCCACTAGTTTGGGCCCAATAACACTGAAATTGACAGGAACACATGAAAATGCATGTACGGCGTGCGCCGTGACCCTGCCAGCGCAGCCGAGCCTTTTGGGTGAGTCTGCATCGGTTCTGATGAAAAGCCACTGGTTTGGGCCCAATAACACTGAAATTGACAGAAACACATGAAAATGCATGTACGGCGTGCGCCGTGACCCTGCCAGCGCAGCCGAGCCTTTGGGGTGAGTCTGCATCGGTTCTGATGAAAAGCCACTAGTTTGGGCCCAATAACACTGAAATTGACAGAAACACATGAAAATACATGTACGGCGTGCGCTGTGACCCTGCCAGCGCAGCCGAGCCTTTTGGGTGAGTCTGCATCGGTTCTGATGAAAAGCCACTAGTTTGGGCCCAATAACACTGAAATTGATAGAAACACATGAAAATGCATGTATGGCGTGCGTCGTGACCCTGCGCAGCCGAGCCTTTGGGGTGAGTCTGCATCGGTTCTGATGAAAAGCCACTAGTTTGGGCCCAATAACACTGAAATTGACAGAAACACATGAAAATGCATGTACGGCGTGCGCCGTGACCCTGCCAGCGCAGCCGAGCCTTTTGGGTGAGTCTGCATCGGTTCTGATGAAAAGCGACTGGTTTGGGCCCAATAACACTGAAATTGACAGAAACACATGAAAATACATGTACGGCGTGCGCCGTGACCCTGCCAGCGCAGCCGAGCCTTTTGGGTGAGTCTGCATCGGTTCTGATGAAAAGCCACTAGTTTGGGCCCAATAACACTGAAATTGATAGAAACACATGAAAATGCATGTACGGCGTGCGCCGTGACCCTGCGCAGCCGAGCGTTTTGGGTGAGTCTGCATCGGTTCTGATGAAAAGCCACTAGTTTGGGCCCAATGACACTGAAATTGATAGAAACACATGAAAATGCATGTACGGCGTGCGCCGTGACCCTGCGCAGCCGAGCCTTTTGGGTGAGTCTGCATCGGTTCTGATGAAAAGCCACTAGTTTGGGCCCAATAACACTGAAATTGACAGAAACACATGAAAATGCATGTACGGCGTGTGCCGTGACCCTGCCAGCGCAGCCGAGCCTTTTGGGTGAGTCTGCATCGGTTCTGATGAAAAGCCACTGGTTTGGGCCCAATAATACTGAAATTGACAGAAACACATGAAAATGCTTGTACGGCGTGCGCCGTCACCCTGCCAGCGCAGCCGAGCCTTTGGGATGAGTCTGCATCGGTTCTGATGAAAAGCCACTAGTTTGGGCCCAATAACACTGAAATTGACAGAAACACATGAAAATACATGTACGGCGTGCGCTGTGACCCTGCCAGCGCAGCCGAGCCTTTTGGGTGAGTCTGCATCGGTTCTGATGAAAAGCCACTAGTTTGGGCCCAAAAACACTGAAATTGACAGAAACACATGAAAATGCATGTACGGCGTGCGCCGTGACCCTGCCAGCGCAGCCGAGCCTTTTGGGTGAGTCTGCATCGGTTCTGATGAAAAGCCACTAGTTTGGGCCCAATAACACTGAAATTGATAGAAACACATGAAAATGCATGTATGGCGTGCGTCGTGACCCTGCGCAGCCGAGCCTTTGGGGTGAGTCTGCATCGGTTCTGATGAAAAGCCACTGGTTTGGGCCCAATAACACTGAAATTGACAGAAACACATGAAAATGCATGTACGGCGTGCGCCGTGACCCTGCCAGCGCAGCCGAGGCTTTTGGGTGAGTCTGCATCGGTTCTGATGAAAAGCCACTAGTTTGGGCCCAAAAACACTGAAATTGACAGAAACACATGAAAATACATGTACGGCGTGCGCCGTGACCCTGCCAGCGCAGCCGAGCCTTTTGGGTGAGTCTGCATCGGTTCTGATGAAAAGCCACTAGTTTGGGCCCAATAACACTGAAATTGACAGAAACACATGAAAATGCATGTACGGCGTGCGCCGTGACCCTGCGCAGCCGAGCCTTTTGGGTGAGTCTGCATCGGTTCTGATGAAAAGCCACTAGTTTGGGCCCAAAAACACTGAAATTGACAGAAACACATGAAAATGCATGTACGGCGTGCGCCGTGACCCTGCCAGCGCAACCGAACCTTTAGGGTGAGTCTGCATCGGTTCTGATGAAAAGCCTCTAGTTTGGGCCCAAAAACACTGAAATTGACAGAAACACATGAAAATGCATGTACGGTGTGCGCCGTGACCCTGCCAGCGCAGCCGAGCCTTTTGGGTGAGTCTGCATCGGTTCTGATGAAAAGCCACTAGTTTGGGCCCAATAACACTGAAATTGACAGAAACACATGAAAATGCATGTACGGCGTGCGCCGTGACCTTGCGCAGCCGAGCCTTTGGTGTGAGTCTGCATCGGTTCTGATGAAAAGCCACTAGTTTGGGCCCAATAACACTGAAATTGACAGAAACACATGAAAATGCATGTACGGCTTGCGCAGTGACCCTGCCAGCGCAGCCGAGCCTTTAGGGTGAGTCTGCATCGGTTCTGATGAAAAGCCACTAGTTTGGGCCCAATAACACTGAAATTGATAGAAACACATGAAAATGCATGTACGGCGTGCGCCGTGACCCTGCGCAGCCGAGCGTTTTGGGTGAGTCTGCATCGGTTCTGATGAAAAGCCACTAGTTTGGGCCCAATGACACTGAAATTGATAGAAACACATGAAAATGCATGTACGGCGTGCACCGTGACCCTGCGCAGCCGAGCCTTTTGGGTGAGTCTGCATCGGTTCTGATGAAAAGCCACTAGTTTGGGCCCAATAACACTGAAATTGACAGAAACACACGAAAATGCATGTACGGCGTGTGCCGTGACCCTGCCAGCGCAGCCGAGCCTTTTGGGTGAGTCTGCATCGGTTCTGATGAAAAGCCACTGGTTTGGGCCCAATAACACTGAAATTGACAGAAACACATGAAAATGCATGTACGGCGTGCGCCGTGACCCTACCAGCGCAGCCGAGCCTTTGGGGTGAGTCTGCATCGGTTCTGATGAAAAGCCACTAGTTTGGGCCCAATAACACTGAAATTGACAGAAACACATGAAAATACATGTACGGCGTGCGCTGTGACCCTGCCAGCGCAGCCGAGCCTTTTGGGTGAGTCTGCATCGGTTCTGATGAAAAGCCACTAGTTTGGGCCCAAAAACACTGAAATTGACAGAAACACATGAAAATACATGTATGGCTTGCGCCGTGACCCTGCCAGTGCAGCCGAGCCTTTTGGGTGAGTCTGCATCGGTTCTGATGAAGAGCCACTAGTTTGGGCCCAATAACACTGAAATTGATAGAAACACATGAAAATGCATGTACGGCGTGCGCCGTGACCCTGCGCAGCCGAGCGTTTTGGGTGAGTCTGCATCGGTTCTGATGAAAAGCCACTAGTTTGGGCTCAATGACACTGAAATTGATAGAAACACATGAAAATGCATGTACGGCGTGCGCCGTGACCCTGCGCAGCCGAGCCTTTTGGGTGAGTCTGCATCGGTTCTGATGAAAAGCCACTGGTTTGGGCCCAATAACACTGAAATTGACAGAAACACATGAAAATGCATGTACGGCGTGCGCCGTGACCCTGCCAGCGCAGCCGAGCCTTTGGGGTGAGTCTGCATCGGTTCTGATGAAAAGCCACTAGTTTGGGCCCAATAACACTGAAATTGACAGAAACACATGAAAATACATGTACGGCGTGCGCCGTGACCCTGCCAGCGCAGCCGAGCCTTTTGGGTGAGTCTGCATCGGTTCTGATGAAAAGCCACTAGTTTGGGCCCAAAAACACTGAAATTGACAGAAACACATGAAAATGCATGTACGGCGTGCGCCGTGATCCTGAGCAGCCGAGCCTTTGGGGTGAGTCTGCATCGGTTCTGATGAAAAGCCACTAGTTTGGGCCCAATAACACTGAAATTGACAGAAACACATGAAAATGCATGTACAGCGTGTGCCGTGACCCTGCCAGCGCAGCCGAGCCTTTTGGGTGAGTCTGCATCGGTTCTGATGAAAAGCCACTGGTTTGGGCCCAATAACACTGAAATTGACAGAAACACATGAAAATGCATGTACGGCGTGCGCCGTGACCCTGCCATCGCAGCCGAGCCTTTGGGGTGAGTCTGCATCGGTTCTGATGAAAAGCCACTAGTTTGGGCCCAATAACACTGAAATTGACAGAAACACATGAAAATACATGTACGGCGTGCGCTGTGACCCTGCCAGCGCAGCCGAGCCTTTTGGGTGAGTCTGCATCGGTTCTGATGAAAAGCCACTAGTTTGGGCCCAATAACACTGAAATTGATAGAAACACATGAAAATGCATGTATGGCGTGCGTCGTGACCCTGCGCAGCCGAGCCTTTGGGGTGAGTCTGCATCGGTTCTGATGAAAAGCCACTAGTTTGGGCCCAATAATACTGAAATTGACAGAAACACATGAAAATGCATGTACGGCGTGCGCCGTGACCCTGCCAGCGCAGCCGAGCCTTTTGGGTGAGTCTGCATCGGTTCTGATGAAAAGCGACTGGTTTGGGCCCAATAACACTGAAATTGACAGAAACACATGAAAATACATGTACGGCGTGCGCCGTGACCCTGCCAGCGCAGCCGAGCCTTTTGGGTGAGTCTGCATCGGTTCTGATGAAAAGCCACTAGTTTGGACCCAATAACACTGAAATTGATAGAAACACATGAAAATGCATGTACGGCGTGCGCCGTGACCCTGCGCAGCGAGCGTTTTGGGTGAGTCTGCATCGGTTCTGATGAAAAGCCACTAGTTTGGGCCCAATGACACTGAAATTGATAGAAACACATGAAAATGCATGTACGGCGTGCGCCGTGACCCTGCGCAGCCGAGCGTTTTGGGTGAGTCTGCATCGGTTCTGATGAAAAGCCACTAGTTTGGGCCCAATAACACTGAAATTGACAGAAACACATGAAAATGCATGTACGGCGTGCGCCGTGACCCTGCCAGCGCAGCCGAGCCTTTTGGGTGAGTCTGCATCGGTTCTGATGAAAAGCCACTGGTTTGGGCCCAATAACACTGAAATTGACAGAAACAAATGAAAATGCTTGTACGGCGTGCGCCGTGACCCTGCCAGCGCAGCCGAGCCTTTGGGGTGAGTCTGCATCGGTTCTGATGAAAAGCCACTAGTTTGGGCCCAATAACACTGAAATTGACAGAAACACATGAAAATACATGTACGGCGTGCGCCGTGACCCTGCCAGCGCAGCCGAGCCTTTTGGGTGAGTCCTGCATCGGTTCTGATGAAAAGCGACTGGTTTGGGCCCAATAACACTGAAATTGGACAGAAACACATGAAAATACATGTACGGCGTGCGCCGTGACCCTGCCAGCGCAGCCGAGCCTTTTGGGTGAGTCTGCATCGGTTCTGATGAAAAGCGACTGGTTTGGGCCCAATAACACTGAAATTGACAGAAACACATGAAAATATATGTACGGCGTGCGCCGTGACCCTGCCAGCGCAGCCGAGCCTTTTGGGTGAGTCTGCATCGGTTCTGATGAAAAGCCACTAGTTTGGGCCCAATAACACTGAAATTGATAGAAACACATGAAAATGCATGTACGGCGTGCGCCGTGACCCGGCGCAGCCGAGCGTTTTGGGTGAGTCTGCATCGGTTCTGATGAAAAGCCACTAGTTTGGGCCCAATGACACTGAAATTGATATAAACACATGAAAATGCATGTACGGCGTGGTGACCCTGCGCAGCCGAGCCTTTGGGGTGAGTCTGCATCGGTTCTGATGAAAAGCCACTAGTTTGGGCCCAATAACACTGAAATTGACAGAAACACATGAAAATGCATGTACGGCGTGCGCCGTGACCCTGCCAGCGCAGCCGAGCCTTTTGGGTGAGTCTGCATCGGTTCTGATGAAAAGCCACTGGTTTGGGCCCAATAACACTGAAATTGACAGAAACACATGAAAATACATGTACGGCGTGCGCCGTGACCCTGCCAGCGCAGCCGAGCCTTTGGGGTGAGTCTGCATCGGTTCTGATGAAAAAGCCACTAGTTTGGGCCCAATAACACTGAAATTGACAGAAACACATGAAAATACATGTACGGCGTGCGCCGTGACCCTGCCAGCGCAGCCGAGCCTTTTGGGTGAGTCTGCATCGGTTCTGATGAAAAGCCACTAGTTTGGGCCCAAAAACACTGAAATTGACAGAAACACATGAAAATGCATGTACGGCGTGTGCCGTGACCCTGCCAGCGCAGCCGAGCCTTTTGGGTGAGTCTGCATCGGTTCTGATGAAAAGCCACTGGTTTGGGCCCAATAACACTGAAATTGACAGAAACACATGAAAATGCATGTACGGCGTGCGCCGTGACCCTGCCATCGCAGCCGAGCCTTTGGGGTGAGTCTGCATCGGTTCTGATGAAAAGCCACTAGTTTGGGCCCAATAACACTGAAATTGACAGAAACACATGAAAATACATGTACGGCGTGCGCTGTGACCCTGCCAGCGCAGCCGAGCCTTTTGGGTGAGTCTGCATCGGTTCTGATGAAAAGCCACTAGTTTGGGCCCAATAACACTGAAATTGATAGAAACACATGAAAATGCATGTATGGCGTCCGTCGTGACCCTGCGCAGCCGAGCCTTTGGGTTGAGTCTGCATCGGTTCTGATGAAAAGCCACTAGTTTGGGCCCAATAATACTGAAATTGACAGAAACACATGAAAATGCATGTACGGCGTGCGCCGTGACCCTGCCAGCGCAGCCGAGCCTTTTGGGTGAGTCTGCATCGGTTCTGATGAAAAGCGACTGGTTTGGGCCCAATAACACTGAAATTGACAGAAACACATGAAAATACATGTACGGCGTGCGCCGTGACCCTGCCAGCGCAGCCGAGCCTTTTGGGTGAGTCTGCATCGGTTCTGATGAAAAGCCACTAGTTTGGGCCCAATAACACTGAAATTGATAGAAACACATGAAAATGCATGTACGGCGTGCGCCGTGACCCTGCGCAGCCCGAGCGTTTTGGGTGAGTCTGCATCGGTTCTGATGAAAAGCCACTAGTTTGGGCCCAATGACACTGAAATTGATAGAAACACATGAAAATGCATGTACGGCGTGCGCCGTGACCCTGCGCAGCCGAGCGTTTTGGGTGAGTCTGCATCGGTTCTGATGAAAAGCCACTAGTTTGGGCCCAATAACACTGAAATTGACAGAAACACATGAAAATGCATGTACGGCGTGCGCCGTGACCCTGCCAGCGCAGCCGAGCCTTTTGGGTGAGTCTGCATCGGTTCTGATGAAAAGCCACTGGTTTGGGCCCAATAATACTGAAATTGACAGAAACACATGAAAATGCTTGTACGGCGTGCGCCGTGACCCTGCCAGCGCAGCCGAGCCTTTGGGGTGAGTCTGCATCGGTTCTGATGAAAAGCCACTAGTTTGGGCCCAATAACACTGAAATTGACAGAAACACATGAAAATACATGTACGGCGTGCGCTGTGACCCTGCCAGCGCAGCCGAGCCTTTTGGGTGAGTCTGCATCGGTTCTGATGAAAAGCCACTAGTTTGGGCCCAAAAACACTGAAATTGACAGAAACACATGAAAATGCATGTACGGCGTGCGCCGTGACCCTGCCAGCGCAGCCGAGCCTTTTGGGTGAGTCTGCATCGGTTCTGATGAAAAGCCACTAGTTTGGGCCCAATAACACTGAAATTGATAGAAACACATGAAAATGCATGTATGGCGTGCGTCGTGACCCTGCGCAGCCGAGCCTTTGGGGTGAGTCTGCATCGGTTCTGATGAAAAGCCACTAGTTTGGGCCCAATAACACTGAAATTGACAGAAACACATGAAAATGCATGTACGGCGTGCGCCGTGACCCTGCCAGCGCAGCCGAGGCTTTTGGGTGAGTCTGCATCGGTTCTGATGAAAAGCCACTAGTTTGGGCCCAAAAACACTGAAATTGACAGAAACACATGAAAATACATGTACGGCGTGCGCCGTGACCCTGCCAGCGCAGCCGAGCCTTTTGGGTGAGTCTGCATCGGTTCTGATGAAAAGCCACTAGTTTGGGCCCAATAACACTGAAATTGACAGAAACACATGAAAATGCATGTACGGCGTGCGCCGTGACCCTGCGCAGCCGAGCGTTGTGGGTGAGTCTGCATCGGGTTCTGATGAAAAGCCACTAGTTTTGGGCCCAAAAACACTGAAATTGACAGAAACACATGAAAAGGCATGTACGGCGTGCGCCGTGACCCTGCCAGCGCAGCCGAACCTTTAGGGTGAGTCTGCATCGGTTCTGATGAAAAGCCTCTAGTTTGGGCCCAAAAACACTGAAATTGACAGAAAACACATGAAAAATGCATGTACGGTGTGCGCCGTGACCCTGCCAGCGCAGCCGAGCCTTTTGGGTGAGTCTGCATCGGTTCTGATGAAAAGCCACTAGTTTGGGCCCAATAACACTGAAATTGACAGAAACACATGAAAATGCATGTATGGCGTGCGCCGTGACCCTGCGCAGCCGAGCCTTTGGGGTGAGTCTGCATCGGTTCTGATGAAAAGCCACTAGTTTGGGCCCAATAACACTGAAATTGACAGAAACACATGAAAATGCATGTACGGCGTGCGCCGTGACCCTGCCAGCGCAGCCGAGCCTTTTGGGTGAGTCTGCATCGGTTCTGATGAAAAGCCACTAGTTTGGGCCCAATAACACTGAAATTGATAGAAACACATGAAAATGCATGTATGGCGTGCGTCGTGACCCTGCCAGCGCAGCCGAGCCTTTTGGGTGAGTCTGCATCGGTTCTGATGAAAAGCCACTAGTTTGGGCCCAATAACACTGAAATTGACAGAAACACATGAAAATGCATGTACGGCGTGCGCCGTGACCCTGCGCAGCCGAGCGTTTTGGGTGAGTCTGCATCGGTTCTGATGAAAAGCCACTAGTTTGGGCCCAAAAACACTGAAATTGACAGAAACACATGAAAATGCATGTACGGCGTGCGCCGTGACCCTGCCAGCGCAGCCGAACCTTTAGGGTGAGTCTGCATCGGTTCTGATGAAAAGCCTCTAGTTTGGGCCCAAAAACACTGAAATTGACAGAAACACATGAAAATGCATGTACGGTGTGCGCCGTGACCCTGCCAGCGCAGCCGAGCCTTTTGGGTGAGTCTGCATCGGTTCTGATGAAAAGCCACTAGTTTGGGCCCAATAACACTGAAATTGACAGAAACACATGAAAATGCATGTACGGCGTGCGCCGTGACCCTGCGCAGCCGAGCCTTTGGGGTGAGTCTGCATCGGTTCTGATGAAAAGCCACTAGTTTGGGCCCAATAACACTGAAATTGACAGAAACACATGAAAATGCATGTACGGCGTGCGCCGTGACCCTGCCAGCGCAGCCGAACCTTTTGGGTGAGTCTGCATCGGCTCTGATGAAAAGCCTCTAGTTTGGGCCCAAAAACACTGAAATTGACAGAAACACATGAAAATGCATGTACGGCGTGCGCCGTGACCCTGCCAGCGCAGCCGAGCCTTTTGGGTGAGTCTGCATCGGTTCTGATGAAAAGCCACTAGTTTGGGCCCAATAACACTGAAATTGACAGAAACACATGAAAATGCATGTACGGCGTGCGCCGTGACCCTGCGCAGCCGAGCCTTTGGGGTGAGTCTGCATCGGTTCTGATGAAAAGCCACTAGTTTGGGCCCAATAACACTGAAATTGACAGAAACACATGAAAATGCATGTATGGCTTGCGCAGTGACCCTGCCAGCGCAGCCGAGCCTTTAGGGTGAGTCTGCATCGGTTCTGATGAAAAGCCACTAGTTTGGGCCCAATAACACTGAAATTGACAGAAACACATGAAAATGCATGTACGGCGTGCGCCGTGACCCTGCCAGCGCAGCCGAGCCTTTTGGGTGAGTCTGCATCGGTTCTGATGAAAAGCCTCTAGTTTGGGCCCAAAAACACTGAAATTGACAGAAACACATGAAAATGCATGTACGGCGTGCGCCGTGACCCTGCCAGCGCAGCCGAGCCTTTTGGGTGAGTCTGCATCGGTTCTGATGAAAAGCCACTAGTTTGGGCCCAATAACACTGAAATTGACAGAAACACATGAAAATGCATGTACGGCGTGCGCCGTGACCCTGCGCAGCCGAGCCTTTGGGGTGAGTCTGCATCGGTTCTGATGAAAAGCCACTAGTTTGGGCCCAATAACACTGAAATTGACAGAAACACATGAAAATGCATGTACGGCGTGCGCCGTGACCCTGCCAGCGCAGCCGAACCTTTTGGGTGAGTCTGCATCGGTTCTGATGAAAAGCCACTAGTTTGGGCCCAAAAACACTGAAATTGACAGAAACACATGAAAATGCATGTACGGTGTGCGCCGTGACCCTGCCAGCGCAGCCGAGCCTTTTGGGTGAGTCTGCATCGGTTCTGATGAAAAGCCACTAGTTTGGGCCCAATAACACTGAAATTGACAGAAACACATGAAAATACATGTACGGCGTGCGCCGTGACCCTGCCAGCGCAGCCGAGCCTTTTGGGTGAGTCTGCATCGGTTCTGATGAAAAGCCACTAGTTTGGGCCCAATAACACTGAAATTGATAGAAACACATGAAAATGCATGTACGGCGTGCGCCGTGACCCTGCGCAGCCGAGCGTTTTGGGTGAGTCTGCATCGGTTCTGATGAAAAGCCACTAGTTTGGGCCCAATGACACTGAAATTGATAGAAACACATGAAAATGCATGTACGGCGTGCGCCGTGACCCTGCGCAGCCGAGCCTTTTGGGTGAGTCTGCATCGGTTCTGATGAAAAGCCACTAGTTTGGGCCCAAAAACACTGAAATTGACAGAAACACATGAAAATGCATGTATGGCGTGCGCAGTGACCCTGCCAGCGCAGCCGAGCCTTTAGGGTGAGTCTGCATCGGTTCTGATGAAAAGCCACTAGTTTGGGCCCAATAACACTGAAATTGACAGAAACACATGAAAATGCATGTACGGCGTGCGCCGTGACCCTGCCAGCGCAGCCGAGCCTTTTGGGTGAGTCTGCATCGGTTCTGATGAAAAGCCTCTAGTTTGGGCCCAAAAACACTGAAATTGACAGAAACACATGAAAATGCATGTACGGTGTGCGCCGTGACCCTGCCAGCGCAGCCGAGCCTTTTGGGTGAGTCTGCATCGGTTCTGATGAAAAGCCCCTAGTTTGGGCCCAATAACACTGAAATTGACAGAAACACATGAAAATGCATGTACGGCGTGCGCCGTGACCCTGCGCAGCCGAGCCTTTGGGGTGAGTCTGCATCGGTTCTGATGAAAAGCCACTAGTTTGGGCCCAATAACACTGAAATTGACAGAAACACATGAAAATGCATGTACGGCGTGCGCCGTGACCCTGCCAGCGCAGCCGAACCTTTTGGGTGAGTCTGCATCGGTTCTGATGAAAAGCCTCTAGTTTGGGCCCAAAAACACTGAAATTGACAGAAACACATGAAAATGCATGTACGGTGTGCGCCGTGACCCTGCCAGCGCAGCCGAGCCTTTTGGGTGAGTCTGCATCGGTTCTGATGAAAAGCCACTAGTTTGGGCCCAATAACACTGAAATTGACAGAAACACATGAAAATACATGTACGGCGTGCGCCGTGACCCTGCCAGCGCAGCCGAGCCTTTTGGGTGAGTCTGCATCGGTTCTGATGAAAAGCCACTAGTTTGGGCCCAATAACACTGAAATTGATAGAAACACATGAAAATGCATGTACGGCGTGCGCCGTGACCCTGCGCAGCCGAGCGTTTTGGGTGAGTCTGCATCGGTTCTGATGAAAAGCCACTAGTTTGGGCCCAATGACACTGAAATTGATAGAAACACATGAAAATGCATGTACGGCGTGCGCCGTGACCCTGCGCAGCCGAGCCTTTTGGGTGAGTCTGCATCGGTTCTGATGAAAAGCCTCTAGTTTGGGCCCAAAAACACTGAAATTGACAGAAACACATGAAAATGCATGTATGGTGTGCGCCGTGACCCTGCCAGCACAGCCGAGCCTTTTGGGTGAGTCTGCATCGGTTCTGATGAAAAGCCACTAGTTTGGGCCCAATAACACTGAAATTGACAAAAACACATGAAAATGCATGTACGGCGTGCGCCGTGACCCTGCGCAGCCGAGCCTTTGGGGTGAGTCTGCATCGGTTCTGATGAAAAGCCACTAGTTTGGGCCCAATAACACTGAAATTGACAGAAACACATGAAAATACATGTACGGCGTGCGCTGTGACCCTGCCAGCGCAGCCGAGCCTTTTGGGTGAGTCTGCATCGGTTCTGATGAAAAGCCACTAGTTTGGGCCCAAAAACACTGAAATTGACAGAAACACATGAAAATGCATGTACGGCGTGCGCCGTGACCCTGCCAGCGCAGCCGAGCCTTTTGGGTGAGTCTGCATCGGTTCTGATGAAAAGCCACTAGTTTGGGCCCAATAACACTGAAATTGATAGAAACACATGAAAATGCATGTATGGCGTGCGTCGTGACCCTGCGCAGCCGAGCCTTTGGGGTGAGTCTGCATCGGTTCTGATGAAAAGCCACTAGTTTGGGCCCAAAAACACTGAAATTGACAGAAACACATGAAAATACATGTACGGCGTGCGCCGTGACCCTGCCAGCGCAGCCGAGCCTTTTGGGTGAGTCTGCATCGGTTCTGATGAAAAGCCACTAGTTTGGGCCCAATAACACTGAAATTGACAGAAACACATGAAAATGCATGTACGGCGTGCGCCGTGACCCTGCCAGCGCAGCCGAGCCTTTTGGGTGAGTCTGCATCGGTTCTGATGAAAAGCCACTAGTTTGGGCCCAATAACACTGAAATTGATAGAAACACATGAAAATGCATGTATGGCGTGCGTCGTGACCCTGCGCAGCCGAGCCTTTGGGGTGAGTCTGCATCGGTTCTGATGAAAAGCCACTAGTTTGGGCCCAAAAACACTGAAATTGACAGAAACACATGAAAATACATGTACGGCGTGCGCCGTGACCCTGCCAGCGCAGCCGAGCCTTTTGGGTGAGTCTGCATCGGTTCTGATGAAAAGCCACTAGTTTGGGCCCAATAACACTGAAATTGACAGAAACACATGAAAATGCATGTACGGCGTGCGCCGTGACCCTGCGCAGCCGAGCGTTTTGGGTGAGTCTGCATCGGTTCTGATGAAAAGCCACTAGTTTGGGCCCAAAAACACTGAAATTGACAGAAACACATGAAAATACATGTACGGCGTGCGCCGTGACCCTGCCAGCGCAGCCGAGCCTTTTGGGTGAGTCTGCATCGGTTCTGATGAAAAGCCACTAGTTTGGGCCCAATGACACTGAAATTGATAGAAACACATGAAAATGCATGTACGGCGTGCGCCGTGACCCTGCGCAGCCGAGCGTTTTGGGTGAGTCTGCATCGGTTCTGATGAAAAGCCACTAGTTTGGGCCCAATGACACTGAAATTGATAGAAACACATGAAAATGCATGTACGGCGTGCGCCGTGACCCTGCGCAGCCGAGCCTTTTGGGTGAGTCTGCATCGGTTCTGATGAAAAGCCACTAGTTTGGGCCCAATAACACTGAAATTGACAGAAACACATGAAAATGCATGTACGGCGTGCGCCGTGACCCTGCGCAGCCGAGCCTTTTGGGTGAGTCTGCATCGGTTCTGATGAAAAGCCACTAGTTTGGGCCCAAAAACACTGAAATTGACAGAAACACATGAAAATGCATGTACGGCGTGCGCCGTGACCCTGCCAGCGCAACCGAACCTTTAGGGTGAGTCTGCATCGGTTCTGATGAAAAGCCTCTAGTTTGGGCCCAAAAACACTGAAATTGACAGAAACACATGAAAATGCATGTACGGTGTGCGCCGTGACCCTGCCAGCGCAGCCGAGCCTTTTGGGTGAGTCTGCATCGGTTCTGATGAAAAGCCACTAGTTTGGGCCCAATAACACTGAAATTGACAGAAACACATGAAAATGCATGTACGGCGTGCGCCGTGACCTTGCGCAGCCGAGCCTTTGGGGTGAGTCTGCATCGGTTCTGATGAAAAGCCACTAGTTTGGGCCCAATAACACTGAAATTGACAGAAACACATGAAAATGCATGTACGGCTTGCGCAGTGACCCTGCCAGCGCAGCCGAGCCTTTAGGGTGAGTCTGCATCGGTTCTGATGAAAAGCCACTAGTTTGGGCCCAATGACACTGAAATTGATAGAAACACATGAAAATATATGTACGGCGTGCGCCGTGACCCTGCCAGCGCAGCCGAGCCTTTTGGGTGAGTCTGCATCGGTTCTGATGAAAAGCCACTAGTTTGGGCCCAATAACACTGAAATTGATAGAAACACATGAAAATGCATGTACGGCGTGCGCCGTGACCCGGCGCAGCCGAGCGTTTTGGGTGAGTCTGCATCGGTTCTGATGAAAAGCCACTAGTTTGGGCCCAATGACACTGAAATTGATATAAACACATGAAAATGCATGTACGGCGTGCGCCGTGACCCTGCGCAGCCGAGCGTTTTGGGTGAGTCTGCATCGGTTCTGATGAAAAGCCACTAGTTTGGGCCCAATGACACTGAAATTGATAGAAACACATGAAAATGCATGTACGGCGTGCACCGTGACCCTGCGCAGCCGAGCCTTTTGGGTGAGTCTGCATCGGTTCTGATGAAAAGCCACTAGTTTGGGCCCAATAACACTGAAATTGACAGAAACACATGAAAATGCATGTACGGCGTGTGCCGTGACCCTGCCAGCGCAGCCGAGCCTTTTGGGTGAGTCTGCATCGGTTCTGATGAAAAGCCACTGGTTTGGGCCCAATAACACTGAAATTGACAGAAACACATGAAAATGCATGTACGGCGTGCGCCGTGACCCTACCAGCGCAGCCGAGCCTTTGGGGTGAGTCTGCATCGGTTCTGATGAAAAGCCACTAGTTTGGGCCCAATAACACTGAAATTGACAGAAACACATGAAAATACATGTACGGCGTGCGCTGTGACCCTGCCAGCGCAGCCGAGCCTTTTGGGTGAGTCTGCATCGGTTCTGATGAAAAGCCACTAGTTTGGACCCAATAACACTGAAATTGATAGAAACACATGAAAATGCATGTACGGCGTGCGCCGTGACCCTGCGCAGCCGAGCGTTTTGGGTGAGTCTGCATCGGTTCTGATGAAAAGCCACTAGTTTGGGCCCAATGACACTGAAATTGATAGAAACACATGAAAATGCATGTACGGCGTGCGCCGTGACCCTGCGCAGCCGAGCGTTTTGGGTGAGTCTGCATCGGTTCTGATGAAAAGCCACTAGTTTGGGCCCAATAACACTGAAATTGACAGAAACACATGAAAATACATGTACGGCGTGCGCTGTGACCCTGCCAGCGCAGCCGAGCCTTTTGGGTGAGTCTGCATCGGTTCTGATGAAAAGCGACTGGTTTGGGCCCAATAACACTGAAATTGACAGAAACACATGAAAATACATGTACGGCGTGCGCCGTGACCCTGCCAGCGCAGCCGAGCCTTTTGGGTGAGTCTGCATCGGTTCTGATGAAAAGCGACTGGTTTGGCCCAATAACACTGAAATTGACAGAAACACATGAAAATATATGTACGGCGTGCGCCGTGACCCTGCCAGCGCAGCCGAGCCTTTTGGGTGAGTCTGCATCGGTTCTGATGAAAAGCCACTAGTTTGGGCCCAATAACACTGAAATTGATAGAAACACATGAAAATGCATGTACGGCGTGCGCCGTGACCCGGCGCAGCCGAGCGTTTTGGGTGAGTCTGCATCGGTTCTGATGAAAAGCCACTAGTTTGGGCCCAATGACACTGAAATTGATATAAACACATGAAAATGCATGTACGGCGTGCGCCGTGACCCTGCGCAGCCGAGCCTTTTGGGTGAGTCTGCATCGGTTCTGATGAAAAGCCACTGGTTTGGGCCCAATAACACTGAAATTGACAGAAACACATGAAAATACATGTACGGCGTGCGCCGTGACCCTGCCAGCGCAGCCGAGCCTTTGAGGTGAGTCTGCATCGGTTCTGATGAAAAGCCACTAGTTTGGGCCCAATAACACTGAAATTGACAGAAACACATGAAAATACATGTACGGCGTGCGCCGTGACCCTGCCAGCGCAGCCGAGCCTTTTGGGTGAGTCTGCATCGGTTCTGATGAAAAGCCACTAGTTTGGGCCCAAAAACACTGAAATTGACAGAAACACATGAAAATGCATGTACGGCGTGCGCCGTGATCCTGAGCAGCCGAGCCTTTTGGGTGAGTCTGCATCGGTTCTGATGAAAAGCCACTGGTTTGGGCCCAATAACACTGAAATTGACAGAAACACATGAAAATGCATGTACGGCGTGCGCCGTGACCCTGCCATCGCAGCCGAGCCTTTGGGGTGAGTCTGCATCGGTTCTGATGAAAAGCCACTAGTTTGGGCCCAATAACACTGAAATTGACAGAAACACATGAAAATACATGTACGGCGTGCGCTGTGACCCTGCCAGCGCAGCCGAGCCTTTTGGGTGAGTCTGCATCGGTTCTGATGAAAAGCCACTAGTTTGGGCCCAATAACACTGAAATTGATAGAAACACATGAAAATGCATGTATGGCGTCCGTCGTGACCCTGCGCAGCCGAGCCTTTGGGTTGAGTCTGCATCGGTTCTGATGAAAAGCCACTAGTTTGGGCCCAATAACACTGAAATTGACAGAAACACATGAAAATACATGTACGGCGTGCGCCGTGACCCTGCCAGCGCAGCCGAGCCTTTTGGGTGAGTCTGCATCGGTTCTGATGAAAAGCCACTAGTTTGGGCCCAATAACACTGAAATTGATAGAAACACATGAAAATGCATGTACGGCGTGCGCCGTGACCCTGCGCAGCCGAGCGTTTTGGGTGAGTCTGCATCGGTTCTGATGAAAAGCCACTAGTTTGGGCCCAATGACACTGAAATTGATAGAAACACGTGAAAATGCATGTACGGCGTGCGCCGTGACCCTGCGCAGCCGAGCGTTTTGGGTGAGTCTGCATCGGTTCTGATGAAAAGCCACTAGTTTGGGCCCAATAACACTGAAATTGACAGAAACACATGAAAATGCATGTACGGCGTGTGCCGTGACCCTGCCAGCGCAGCCGAGCCTTTTGGGTGAGTCTGCATCGGTTCTGATGAAAAGCCACTGGTTTGGGCCCAATAATACTGAAATTGACAGAAACACATGAAAATGCTTGTACGGCGTGCGCCGTGACCCTGCCAGCGCAGCCGAGCCTTTTGGGTGAGTCTGCATCGGTTCTGATGAAAAGCCACTAGTTTGGGCCCAATAACACTGAAATTGACAGAAACACATGAAAATACATGTACGGCGTGCGCTGTGACCCTGCCAGCGCAGCCGAGCCTTTTGGGTGAGTCTGCATCGGTTCTGATGAAAAGCCACTAGTTTGGGCCCAAAAACACTGAAATTGACAGAAACACATGAAAATGCATATACGGCGTGCGCCGTGACCCTGCCAGCGCAGCCGAGCCTTTTGGGTGAGTCTGCATCGGTTCTGATGAAAAGCCACTAGTTTGGGCCCAATAACACTGAAATTGATAGAAACACATGAAAATGCATGTATGGCGTGCGTCGTGACCCTGCGCAGCCGAGCCTTTGGGGTGAGTCTGCATCGGTTCTGATGAAAAGCCACTAGTTTGGGCCCAATAACACTGAAATTGACAGAAACACATGAAAATGCATGTACGGCGTGCGCCGTGACCCTGCCAGCGCAGCCGAGGCTTTTGGGTGAGTCTGCATCGGTTCTGATGAAAAGCCACTAGTTTGGGCCCAAAAACACTGAAATTGACAGAAACACATGAAAATACATGTACGGCGTGCGCCGTGACCCTGCCAGCGCAGCCGAGCCTTTTGGGTGAGTCTGCATCGGTTCTGATGAAAAGCCACTAGTTTGGGCCCAATAACACTGAAATTGACAGAAACACATGAAAATGCATGTACGGCGTGCGCCGTGACCCTGCGCAGCCGAGCGTTTTGGGTGAGTCTGCATCGGTTCTGATGAAAAGCCACTAGTTTGGGCCCAAAAACACTGAAATTGACAGAAACACATGAAAAGGCATGTACGGCGTGCGCCGTGACCCTGCCAGCGCAGCCGAACCTTTAGGGTGAGTCTGCATCGGTTCTGATGAAAAGCCTCTAGTTTGGGCCCAAAAACACTGAAATTGACAGAAACACATGAAAATGCATGTACGGTGTGCGCCGTGACCCTGCCAGCGCAGCCGAGCCTTTTGGGTGAGTCTGCATCGGTTCTGATGAAAAGCCACTAGTTTGGGCCCAATAACACTGAAATTGACAGAAACACATGAAAATGCATGTATGGCGTGCGCCGTGACCCTGCGCAGCCGAGCTTTTGGGGTGAGTCTGCATCGGTTCTGATGAAAAGCCACTAGTTTGGGCCCAATAACACTGAAATTGACAGAAACACATGAAAATGCATGTACGGCGTGCGCCGTGACCCTGCCAGCGCAGCCGAGCCTTTTGGGTGAGTCTGCATCGGTTCTGATGAAAAGCCACTGGTTTGGGCCCAATAACACTGAAATTGACAGAAACACATGAAAATACATGTACGGCGTGCGCCGTGACCCTGCCAGCGCAGCCGAGCCTTTGGGGTGAGTCTGCATCGGTTCTGATGAAAAGCCACTAGTTTGGGCCCAATAACACTGAAATTGACAGAAACACATGAAAATACATGTACGGCGTGCGCCGTGACCCTGCCAGCGCAGCCGAGCCTTTTGGGTGAGTCTGCATCGGTTCTGATGAAAAGCCACTAGTTTGGGCCCAAAAACACTGAAATTGACAGAAACACATGAAAATGCATGTACGGCGTGTGCCGTGACCCTGCCAGCGCAGCCGAGCCTTTTGGGTGAGTCTGCATCGGTTCTGATGAAAAGCCACTGGTTTGGGCCCAATAACACTGAAATTGACAGAAACACATGAAAATGCATGTACGGCGTGCGCCGTGACCCTGCCATCGCAGCCGAGCCTTTGGGGTGAGTCTGCATCGGTTCTGATGAAAAGCCACTAGTTTGGGCCCAATAACACTGAAATTGACAGAAACACATGAAAATACATGTACGGCGTGCGCTGTGACCCTGCCAGCGCAGCCGAGCCTTTTGGGTGAGTCTGCATCGGTTCTGATGAAAAGCCACTAGTTTGGGCCCAATAACACTGAAATTGATAGAAACACATGAAAATGCATGTATGGCGTCCGTCGTGACCCTGCGCAGCCGAGCCTTTGGGTTGAGTCTGCATCGGTTCTGATGAAAAGCCACTAGTTTGGGCCCAATAATACTGAAATTGACAGAAACACATGAAAATGCATGTACGGCGTGCGCCGTGACCCTGCCAGCGCAGCCGAGCCTTTTGGGTGAGTCTGCATCGGTTCTGATGAAAAGCGACTGGTTTGGGCCCAATAACACTGAAATTGACAGAAACACATGAAAATACATGTACGGCGTGCGCCGTGACCCTGCCAGCGCAGCCGAGCCTTTTGGGTGAGTCTGCATCGGTTCTGATGAAAAGCCACTAGTTTGGGCCCAATAACACTGAAATTGATAGAAACACATGAAAATGCATGTACGGCGTGCGCCGTGACCCTGCGCAGCCGAGCGTTTTGGGTGAGTCTGCATCGGTTCTGATGAAAAGCCACTAGTTTGGGCCCAATGACACTGAAATTGATAGAAACACATGAAAATGCATGTACGGCGTGCGCCGTGACCCTGCGCAGCCGAGCGTTTTGGGTGAGTCTGCATCGGTTCTGATGAAAAGCCACTAGTTTGGGCCCAATAACACTGAAATTGACAGAAACACATGAAAATGCATGTACGGCGTGTGCCGTGACCCTGCCAGCGCAGCCGAGCCTTTTGGGTGAGTCTGCATCGGTTCTGATGAAAAGCCACTGGTTTGGGCCCAATAATACTGAAATTGACAGAAACACATGAAAATGCTTGTACGGCGTGCGCCGTGACCCTGCCAGCGCAGCCGAGCCTTTGGGGTGAGTCTGCATCGGTTCTGATGAAAAGCCACTAGTTTGGGCCCAATAACACTGAAATTGACAGAAACACATGAAAATACATGTACGGCGTGCGCTGTGACCCTGCCAGCGCAGCCGAGCCTTTTGGGTGAGTCTGCATCGGTTCTGATGAAAAGCCACTAGTTTGGGCCCAAAAACACTGAAATTGACAGAAACACATGAAAATGCATGTACGGCGTGCGCCGTGACCCTGCCAGCGCAGCCGAGCCTTTTGGGTGAGTCTGCATCGGTTCTGATGAAAAGCCACTAGTTTGGGCCCAATAACACTGAAATTGATAGAAACACATGAAAATGCATGTATGGCGTGCGTCGTGACCCTGCGCAGCCGAGCCTTTGGGGTGAGTCTGCATCGGTTCTGATGAAAAGCCACTAGTTTGGGCCCAATAACACTGAAATTGACAGAAACACATGAAAATGCATGTACGGCGTGCGCCGTGACCCTGCCAGCGCAGCCGAGGCTTTTGGGTGAGTCTGCATCGGTTCTGATGAAAAGCCACTAGTTTGGGCCCAAAAACACTGAAATTGACAGAAACACATGAAAATACATGTACGGCGTGCGCCGTGACCCTGCCAGCGCAGCCGAGCCTTTTGGGTGAGTCTGCATCGGTTCTGATGAAAAGCCACTAGTTTGGGCCCAATAACACTGAAATTGACAGAAACACATGAAAATGCATGTACGGCGTGCGCTGTGACCCTGCGCAGCCGAGCGTTTTGGGTGAGTCTGCATCGGTTCTGATGAAAAGCCACTAGTTTGGGCCCAAAAACACTGAAATTGACAGAAACACATGAAAAGGCATGTACGGCGTGCGCCGTGACCCTGCCAGCGCAGCCGAACCTTTAGGGTGAGTCTGCATCGGTTCTGATGAAAAGCCTCTAGTTTGGGCCCAAAAACACTGAAATTGACAGAAACACATGAAAATGCATGTACGGTGTGCGCCGTGACCCTGCCAGCGCAGCCGAGCCTTTTGGGTGAGTCTGCATCGGTTCTGATGAAAAGCCACTAGTTTGGGCCCAATAACACTGAAATTGACAGAAACACATGAAAATGCATGTATGGCGTGCGCCGTGACCCTGCGCAGCCGAGCCTTTGGGGTGAGTCTGCATCGGTTCTGATGAAAAGCCACTAGTTTGGGCCCAATAACACTGAAATTGACAGAAACACATGAAAATGCATGTACGGCGTGCGCCGTGACCCTGCCAGCGCAGCCGAGCCTTTTGGGTGAGTCTGCATCGGTTCTGATGAAAAGCCACTAGTTTGGGCCCAATAACACTGAAATTGACAGAAACACATGAAAATGCATGTATGGCGTGCGTCGTGACCCTGCCAGCGCAGCCGAGCCTTTTGGGTGAGTCTGCATCGGTTCTGATGAAAAGCCACTAGTTTGGGCCCAATAACACTGAAATTGACAGAAACACATGAAAATGCATGTACGGCGTGCGCCGTGACCCTGCGCAGCCGAGCGTTTTGGGTGAGTCTGCATCGGTTCTGATGAAAAGCCACTAGTTTGGGCCCAAAAACACTGAAATTGACAGAAACACATGAAAATGCATGTACGGCGTGCGCCGTGACCCTGCCAGCGCAGCCGAACCTTTAGGGTGAGTCTGCATCGGTTCTGATGAAAAGCCTCTAGTTTGGGCCCAAAAACACTGAAATTGACAGAAACACATGAAAATGCATGTACGGTGTGCGCCGTGACCCTGCCAGCGCAGCCGAGCCTTTTGGGTGAGTCTGCATCGGTTCTGATGAAAAGCCACTAGTTTGGGCCCAATAACACTGAAATTGACAGAAACACATGAAAATGCATGTACGGCGTGCGCCGTGACCCTGCGCAGCCGAGCCTTTGGGGTGAGTCTGCATCGGTTCTGATGAAAAGCCACTAGTTTGGGCCCAATAACACTGAAATTGACAGAAACACATGAAAATGCATGTACGGCGTGCGCCGTGACCCTGCCAGCGCAGCCGAACCTTTTGGGTGAGTCTGCATCGGTTCTGATGAAAAGCCTCTAGTTTGGGCCCAAAAACACTGAAATTGACAGAAACACATGAAAATGCATGTACGGTGTGCGCCGTGACCCTGCCAGCGCAGCCGAGCCTTTTGGGTGAGTCTGCATCGGTTCTGATGAAAAGCCACTAGTTTGGGCCCAATAACACTGAAATTGACAGAAACACATGAAAATGCATGTACGGCGTGCGCCGTGACCCTGCGCAGCCGAGCCTTTGGGGTGAGTCTGCATCGGTTCTGATGAAAAGCCACTAGTTTGGGCCCAATAACACTGAAATTGACAGAAACACATGAAAATGCATGTATGGCTTGCGCAGTGACCCTGCCAGCGCAGCCGAGCCTTTAGGGTGAGTCTGCATCGGTTCTGATGAAAAGCCACTAGTTTGGGCCCAATAACACTGAAATTGACAGAAACACATGAAAATGCATGTACGGCGTGCGCCGTGACCCTGCCAGCGCAGCCGAGCCTTTTGGGTGAGTCTGCATCGGTTCTGATGAAAAGCCTCTAGTTTGGGCCCAAAAACACTGAAATTGACAGAAACACATGAAAATGCATGTACGGCGTGCGCCGTGACCCTGCCAGCGCAGCCGAGCCTTTTGGGTGAGTCTGCATCGGTTCTGATGAAAAGCCACTAGTTTGGGCCCAATAACACTGAAATTGACAGAAACACATGAAAATGCATGTACGGCGTGCGCCGTGACCCTGCGCAGCCGAGCCTTTGGGGTGAGTCTGCATCGGTTCTGATGAAAAGCCACTAGTTTGGGCCCAATAACACTGAAATTGACAGAAACACATGAAAATGCATGTACGGCGTGCGCCGTGACCCTGCCAGCGCAGCCGAACCTTTTGGGTGAGTCTGCATCGGTTCTGATGAAAAGCCTCTAGTTTGGGCCCAAAAACACTGAAATTGACAGAAACACATGAAAATGCATGTACGGTGTGCGCCGTGACCCTGCCAGCGCAGCCGAGCCTTTTGGGTGAGTCTGCATCGGTTCTGATGAAAAGCCACTAGTTTGGGCCCAATAACACTGAAATTGACAGAAACACATGAAAATACATGTACGGCGTGCGCCGTGACCCTGCCAGCGCAGCCGAGCCTTTTGGGTGAGTCTGCATCGGTTCTGATGAAAAGCCACTAGTTTGGGCCCAATAACACTGAAATTGATAGAAACACATGAAAATGCATGTACGGCGTGCGCCGTGACCCTGCGCAGCCGAGCGTTTTGGGTGAGTCTGCATCGGTTCTGATGAAAAGCCACTAGTTTGGGCCCAATGACACTGAAATTGATAGAAACACATGAAAATGCATGTACGGCGTGCGCCGTGACCCTGCGCAGCCGAGCCTTTTGGGTGAGTCTGCATCGGTTCTGATGAAAAGCCTCTAGTTTGGGCCCAAAAACACTGAAATTGACAGAAACACATGAAAATGCATGTATGGCTTGCGCAGTGACCCTGCCAGCGCAGCCGAGCCTTTAGGGTGAGTCTGCATCGGTTCTGATGAAAAGCCACTAGTTTGGGCCCAATAACACTGAAATTGACAGAAACACATGAAAATGCATGTACGGCGTGCGCCGTGACCCTGCCAGCGCAGCCGAGCCTTTTGGGTGAGTCTGCATCGGTTCTGATGTTTGGGCCCAAAAACACTGAAATTGACAGAAACACATGAAAATGCATGTACGGTGTGCGCCGTGACCCTGCCAGCGCAGCCGAGCCTTTTGGGTGAGTCTGCATCGGTTCTGATGAAAAGCCACTAGTTTGGGCCCAATAACACTGAAATTGACAGAAACACATGAAAATGCATGTACGGCGTGCGCCGTGACCCTGCGCAGCCGAGCCTTTGGGGTGAGTCTGCATCGGTTCTGATGAAAAGCCACTAGTTTGGGCCCAATAACACTGAAATTGACAGAAACACATGAAAATGCATGTACGGCGTGCGCCGTGACCCTGCCAGCGCAGCCGAACCTTTTGGGTGAGTCTGCATCGGTTCTGATGAAAAGCCTCTAGTTTGGGCCCAAAAACACTGAAATTGACAGAAACACATGAAAATGCATGTACGGTGTGCGCCGTGACCCTGCCAGCGCAGCCGAGCCTTTTGGGTGAGTCTGCATCGGTTCTGATGAAAAGCCACTAGTTTGGGCCCAATAACACTGAAATTGACAGAAACACATGAAAATACATGTACGGCGTGCGCCGTGACCCTGCCAGCGCAGCCGAGCCTTTTGGGTGAGTCTGCATCGGTTCTGATGAAAAGCCACTAGTTTGGGCCCAATAACACTGAAATTGATAGAAACACATGAAAATGCATGTACGGCGTGCGCCGTGACCCTGCGCAGCCGAGCGTTTTGGGTGAGTCTGCATCGGTTCTGATGAAAAGCCACTAGTTTGGGCCCAATGACACTGAAATTGATAGAAACACATGAAAATGCATGTACGGCGTGCGCCGTGACCCTGCGCAGCCGAGCCTTTTGGGTGAGTCTGCATCGGTTCTGATGAAAAGCCTCTAGTTTGGGCCCAAAAACACTGAAATTGACAGAAACACATGAAAATGCATGTATGGTGTGCGCCGTGACCCTGCCAGCACAGCCGAGCCTTTTGGGTGAGTCTGCATCGGTTCTGATGAAAAGCCACTAGTTTGGGCCCAATAACACTGAAATTGACAAAAACACATGAAAATGCATGTACGGCGTGCGCCGTGACCCTGCGCAGCCGAGCCTTTGGGGTGAGTCTGCATCGGTTCTGATGAAAAGCCACTAGTTTGGGCCCAATAACACTGAAATTGACAGAAACACATGAAAATACATGTACGGCGTGCGCTGTGACCCTGCCAGCGCAGCCGAGCCTTTTGGGTGAGTCTGCATCGGTTCTGATGAAAAGCCACTAGTTTGGGCCCAAAAACACTGAAATTGACAGAAACACATGAAAATGCATGTACGGCGTGCGCCGTGACCCTGCCAGCGCAGCCGAGCCTTTTGGGTGAGTCTGCATCGGTTCTGATGAAAAGCCACTAGTTTGGGCCCAATAACACTGAAATTGATAGAAACACATGAAAATGCATGTATGGCGTGCGTCGTGACCCTGCGCAGCCGAGCCTTTGGGGTGAGTCTGCATCGGTTCTGATGAAAAGCCACTAGTTTGGGCCCAAAAACACTGAAATTGACAGAAACACATGAAAATACATGTACGGCGTGCGCCGTGACCCTGCCAGCGCAGCCGAGCCTTTTGGGTGAGTCTGCATCGGTTCTGATGAAAAGCCACTAGTTTGGGCCCAATAACACTGAAATTGACAGAAACACATGAAAATGCATGTACGGCGTGCGCCGTGACCCTGCGCAGCCGAGCCTTTTGGGTGAGTCTGCATCGGTTCTGATGAAAAGCCACTAGTTTGGGCCCAAAAAACACTGAAATTGACAGAAACACATGAAAAGGCATGTACGGCGTGCGCCGTGACCCTGCCAGCGCAGCCGAACCTTTAGGGTGAGTCTGCATCGGTTCTGATGAAAAGCCTCTAGTTTGGGCCCAAAAAACACTGAAATTGACAGAAACACATGAAAATGCATGTACGGTGTGCGCCGTGACCCTGCCAGCGCAGCCGAGCCTTTTGGGTGAGTCTGCATCGGTTCTGATGAAAAGCCACTAGTTTGGGCCCAATAACACTGAAATTGACAGAAACACATGAAAATGCATGTATGGCGTGCGCCGTGACCCTGCGCAGCCGAGCCTTTGGGGTGAGTCTGCATCGGTTCTGATGAAAAGCCACTAGTTTGGGCCCAATAACACTGAAATTGACAGAAACACATGAAAATGCATGTACGGCGTGCGCCGTGACCCTGCCAGCGCAGCCGAGCCTTTTGGGTGAGTCTGCATCGGTTTCTGATGAAAAGCCACTAGTTTGGGCCCAATAACACTGAAATTGATAGAAACACATGAAAATGCATGTATGGCGTGCGTCGTGACCCTGCCAGCGCAGCCGAGCCTTTTGGGTGAGTCTGCATCGGTTCTGATGAAAAGCCACTTAGTTTGGGCCCAATAACACTGAAATTGACAGAAACACATGAAAATGCATGTACGGCGTGCGCCGTGACCCTGCGCAGCCGAGCGTTTTGGGTGAGTCTGCATCGGTTCTGATGAAAAGCCACTAGTTTGGGCCCAAAAACACTGAAATTGACAGAAACACATGAAAATGCATGTACGGCGTGCGCCGTGACCCTGCCAGCGCAGCCGAACCTTTAGGGTGAGTCTGCATCGGTTCTGATGAAAAGCCACTAGTTTGGGCCCAAAAACACTGAAATTGACAGAAACACATGAAAATGCATGTACGGTGTGCGCCGTGACCCTGCCAGCGCAGCCGAGCCTTTTGGGTGAGTCTGCATCGGTTCTGATGAAAAGCCACTAGTTTGGGCCCAATAACACTGAAATTGACAGAAACACATGAAAATGCATGTACGGCGTGCGCCGTGACCCTGCGCAGCCGAGCCTTTGGGGGTGAGTCTGCATCGGTTCTGATGAAAAGCCACTAGTTTGGGCCCAATAACACTGAAATTGACAGAAACACATGAAAATGCATGTACGGCGTGCGCCGTGACCCTGCCAGCGCAGCCGAACCTTTTGGGTGAGTCTGCATCGGTTCTGATGAAAAGCCTCTAGTTTGGGCCCAAAAACACTGAAATTGACAGAAACACATGAAAATGCATGTACGGTGTGCGCCGTGACCCTGCCAGCGCAGCCGAGCCTTTTGGGTGAGTCTGCATCGGTTCTGATGAAAAGCCACTAGTTTGGGCCCAATAACACTGAAATTGACAGAAACACATGAAAATGCATGTACGGCGTGCGCCGTGACCCTGCGCAGCCGAGCCTTTGGGGTGAGTCTGCATCGGTTCTGATGAAAAGCCACTAGTTTGGGCCCAATAACACTGAAATTGACAGAAACACATGAAAATGCATGTATGGCTTGCGCAGTGACCCTGCCAGCGCAGCCGAGCCTTTAGGGTGAGTCTGCATCGGTTCTGATGAAAAGCCACTAGTTTGGGCCCAATAACACTGAAATTGACAGAAACACATGAAAATGCATGTACGGCGTGCGCCGTGACCCTGCCAGCGCAGCCGAGCCTTTTGGGTGAGTCTGCATCGGTTCTGATGAAAAGCCTCTAGTTTGGGCCCAAAAACACTGAAATTGACAGAAACACATGAAAATGCATGTACGGCGTGCGCCGTGACCCTGCCAGCGCAGCCGAGCCTTTTGGGTGAGTCTGCATCGGTTCTGATGAAAAGCCACTAGTTTGGGCCCAATAACACTGAAATTGACAGAAACACATGAAAATGCATGTACGGCGTGCGCCGTGACCCTGCGCAGCCGAGCCTTTGGGGTGAGTCTGCATCGGTTCTGATGAAAAGCCACTAGTTTGGGCCCAATAACACTGAAATTGACAGAAACACATGAAAATGCATGTACGGCGTGCGCCGTGACCCTGCCCAGCGCAGCCGAACCTTTTGGGTGAGTCTGCATCGGTTCTGATGAAAAGCCTCTAGTTTGGGCCCAAAAACACTGAAATTGACAGAAACACATGAAAATGCATGTACGGTGTGCGCCGTGACCCTGCCAGCGCAGCCGAGCCTTTTGGGTGAGTCTGCATCGGTTCTGATGAAAAGCCACTAGTTTGGGCCCAATAACACTGAAATGGACAGAAACACATGAAAATACATGTACGGCGTGCGCCGTGACCCTGCCAGCGCAGCCGAGCCTTTTGGGTGAGTCTGCATCGGTTCTGATGAAAAGCCACTAGTTTGGGCCCAATAACACTGAAATTGATAGAAACACATGAAAATGCATGTACGGCGTGCGCCGTGACCCTGCGCAGCCGAGCGTTTTGGGTGAGTCTGCATCGGTTCTGATGAAAAGCCACTAGTTTGGGCCCAATAACACTGAAATTGATAGAAACACATGAAAATGCATGTACGGCGTGCGCCGTGACCCTGCGCAGCCGAGCCTTTTGGGTGAGTCTGCATCGGTTCTGATGAAAAGCCTCTAGTTTGGGCCCAAAAACACTGAAATTGACAGAAACACATGAAAATGCATGTATGGCTTGCGCAGTGACCCTGCCAGCGCAGCCGAGCCTTTAGGGTGAGTCTGCATCGGTTCTGATGAAAAGCCACTAGTTTGGGCCCAATAACACTGAAATTGACAGAAACACATGAAAATGCATGTACGGCGTGCGCCGTGACCCTGCCAGCGCAGCCGAGCCTTTTGGGTGAGTCTGCATCGGTTCTGATGAAAAGCCTCTAGTTTGGGCCCAAAAACACTGAAATTGACAGAAACACATGAAAATGCATGTACGGGTGTGCGCCGTGACCCTGCCAGCGCAGCCGAGCCTTTTGGGTGAGTCTGCATCGGTTCTGATGAAAAGCCACTAGTTTGGGCCCAATAACACTGAAATTGACAGAAACACATGAAAATGCATGTACGGCGTGCGCCGTGACCCTGCGCAGCCGAGCCTTTGGGGTGAGTCTGCATCGGTTCTGATGAAAAGCCACTAGTTTGGGCCCAATAACACTGAAATTGACAGAAACACATGAAAATGCATGTACGGCGTGCGCCGTGACCCTGCCAGCGCAGCCGAACCTTTTGGGTGAGTCTGCATCGGTTCTGATGAAAAGCCTCTAGTTTGGGCCCAAAAACACTGAAATTGACAGAAACACATGAAAATGCATGTACGGTGTGCGCCGTGACCCTGCCAGCGCAGCCGAGCCTTTTGGGTGAGTCTGCATCGGTTCTGATGAAAAGCCACTAGTTTGGGCCCAATAACACTGAAATTGACATTGACAGAAACACATGAAAATACATGTACGGCGTGCGCCGTGACCCTGCCAGCGCAGCCGAGCCTTTTGGGTGAGTCTGCATCGGTTCTGATGAAAAGCCACTAGTTTGGGCCCAATAACACTGAAATTGATAGAAACACATGAAAATGCATGTACGGCGTGCGCCGTGACCCTGCGCAGCCGAGCGTTTTGGGTGAGTCTGCATCGGTTCTGATGAAAAGCCACTAGTTTGGGCCCAATGACACTGAAATTGATAGAAACACATGAAAATGCATGTACGGCGTGCGCCGTGACCCTGCGCAGCCGAGCCTTTTGGGTGAGTCTGCATCGGTTCTGATGAAAAGCCTCTAGTTTGGGCCCAAAAAACACTGAAATTGACAGAAACACATGAAAATGCATGTATGGTGTGCGCCGTGACCCTGCCAGCACAGCCGAGCCTTTTGGGTGAGTCTGCATCGGTTCTGATGAAAAGCCACTAGTTTGGGCCCAATAACACTGAAATTGACAAAAACACATGAAAATGCATGTACGGCGTGCGCCGTGACCCTGCGCAGCCGAGCCTTTGGGGTGAGTCTGCATCGGTTCTGATGAAAAGCCACTAGTTTGGGCCCAATAACACTGAAATTGACAGAAACACATGAAAATGCATGTACGGCTTGCGCAGTGACCCTGCCAGCGCAGCCGAGCCTTTAGGGTGAGTCTGCATCGGTTCTGATGAAAAGCCACTAGTTTGGGCCCAATAACACTGAAATTGACAGAAACACATGAAAATGCATGTACGGCGTGCGCCGTGACCCTGCCAGCGCAGCTGAGCCTTTGGGGTGAGTCTGCATCGGTTCTGATGAAAAGCCACTAGTTTGGGCCCAATAACACTGAAATTGACAGAAACACATGAAAATACATGTACGGCGTGCGCCGTGACCCTGCCAGCGCAGCCGAGCCTTTTGGGTGAGTCTGCATCGGTTCTGATGAAAAGCCACTAGTTTGGGCCCAATAACACTGAAATTGACAGAAACACATGAAAATGCATGTACGGCGTGCGCCATGACCCTGCCAGCGCAGCCGAGCCTTTTGGGTGAGTCTGCATCGGTTCTGATGAAAAGCCACTAGTTTGGGCCCAAAAACACTGAAATTGACAGAAACACATGAAAATGCATGTACGGCGTGCGCCGTGACCCTGCCAGCGCAGCCGAGCCTTTTGGGTGAGTCTGCATCGGTTCTGATGAAAAGCCACTAGTTTGGGCCCAATAACACTGAAATTGACAGAAACACATGAAAATGCATGTACGGCGTGCGCCGTGATCCTGCGCAGGCCGAGCCTTTGGGGTGAGTCTGCATCGGTTCTGATGAAAAGCCACTAGTTTGGGCCCAATAACACTGAAATTGACAAAAACACATGAAAATGCATGTACGGCGTGCGCCGTGACCCTGCGCAGCCGAGCCTTTAGGGTGAGTCTACATCGGTTCTGATGAAAAGCCACTAGTTTGGGCCCAATAACACTGAAATTGATAGAAACACATGAAAATGCATGTACGGCGTGCGCCGTGATCCTGAGCAGCCGAGCCTTTGGGGTGAGTCTGCATCGGTTCTGATGAAAAGCCACTAGTTTGGGCCCAATAACACTGAAATTGAGAGAAACACATGAAAATGCATGTACGGCGTGCGCCGTGACCCTGCCAGCGCAGCCGATCCTTTTGGGTGAGTCTGCATCGGTTCTGATGAAAAGCCACTAGTCTGGGCCCAATAACACTGAAATTGACAGAAACACATGAAAATGCATGTACGGCTTGCGCCGTGACCCTGCCAGCGCAGCCGAGCCTTTTGGGTGAGTCTGCATCGGTTCTGATGAAAAGCCACTAGTTTGGGCCCAATAACACTGAAATTGATAGAAACACATGAAAATACATGTACGGCGTGCGCCGTGATCCTGAGCAGCCGAGCCTTTGGGGTGAGTCTGCATCGGTTCTGATGAAAAGCCACTAGTTTGGGCCCAATAACACTGAAATTGACAGAAACACATGAAAATGCATGTACGGCGTGCGCCGTGACCCTGCCAGCGCAGCCGATCCTTTAGGGTGAGTCTGCATCGGTTCTGATGAAAAGCCACTAGTCTGGGCCCAATAACACTGAAATTGACAGAAACACATGAAAATGCATGTACGGCTTGCGCCGTGACCCTGCCAGCGCAGCCGAACCTTTTGGGTGAGTCTGCATCGGTTCTGATGAAAAGCCACTAGTTTGGGCCCAATAACACTGAAATTGACAGAAACACATGAAAATGCATGTACGGCGTGCGCCGTGACCCTGCCAGCGCAGCCGAGCCTTTTGGGTGAGTCTGCATCGGTTCTGATGAAAAGCCACTAGTTTGGGCCCAATAACACTGAAATTGACAGAAACACATGAAAATACATATACGGCATGCGCCGTGATCCTGCGCAGCCGAGCCTTTTGGGTGAGTCTGCATCGGTTCTGATGAAAAGCCACTAGTTTGGGCCCAATAACACTGAAGTTGACAGAAACACATGAAAATGCATGTACGGCGTGCGCCGTGACCCTGCCAGCGCAGCCGAGCCTTTTGGGTGAGTCTGCATCGGTTCTGATGAAAAGCCACTAGTTTGCGCCCAAAAACACTGAAATTGACAGAAACACATGAAAATGCATGTACGGCGTGCGCCGTGACCCTGCCAGCGCAGCCGAGCCTTTTGGGTGAGTCTGCATCGGTTCTGATGAAAAGCCACTAGTTTGGGCCCAATAACACTGAAATTGACAGAAACACATGAAAATGCATGTACGGCGTGCGCCGTGATCCTGCGCAGCCGAGCCTTTGGGGTGAGTCTGCATCGGTTCTGATGAAAAGCCACTAGTTTGGGCCCAATAACACTGAAATTGACAAAAACACATGAAAATGCATGTACGGCGTGCGCCGTGACCCTGCGCAGCCGAGCCTTTAGGGTGAGTCTGCATCGGTTCTGATGAAAAGCCACTAGTTTGGGCCCAATAACACTGAAATTGATAGAAACACATGAAAATGCATGTACGGCGTGCGCCGTGATCCTGAGCAGCCGAGCCTTTTGGGTGAGTCTGCATCGGTTCTGATGAAAAGCCACTAGTTTGGGCCCAAAAACACTGAAATTGACAGAAACACATGAAAATGCATGTACGGCGTGCGCCGTGACCCTGCCAGCGCAGCCGATCCTTTTGGGTGAGTCTGCATCGGTTCTGATGAAAAGCCACTAGTCTGGGCCCAATAACACTGAAATTGACAGAAACACATGAAAATGCATGTACGGCGTGCGCCATGACCCTGCCAGCGCAGCCGAGCCTTTTGGGTGAGTCTGCATCGGTTCTGATGAAAAGCCACTAGTTTGGGCCCAAAAACACTGAAATTGACAGAAACACATGAAAATGCATGTACGGCGTGCGCCGTGACCCTGCCAGCGCAGCCGAGCCTTTTGGGTGAGTCTGCATCGGTTCTGATGAAAAGCCACTAGTTTGGGCCCAAAAACACTGAAATTGACAGAAACACATGAAAATGCATGTACGGCGTGCGCCGTGACCCTGCCAGCGCAGCCGAGCCTTTTGGGTGAGTCTGCATCGATTCTGATGAAAAGCCACTAGTTTGGGCCCAATAACACTGAAATTGACAGAAACACATGAAAATGCATGTACGGCGTGCGCCGTGATCCTGCGCAGCCGAGCCTTTGGGGTGAGTCTGCATCGGTTCTGATGAAAAGCCACTAGTTTGGGCCCAATAACACTGAAATTGACAAAAACACATGAAAATGCATGTACGGCGTGCGCCGTGACCCTGCGCAGCCGAGCCTTTGGGGTGAGTCTGCATCGGTTCTGATGAAAAGCCACTAGTTTGGGCCCAATAACACTGAAATTGACAGAAACACATGAAAATGCATGTACGGCGTGCGCCGTGACCCTGCCAGCGCAGCCGAACCTTTTGGGTGAGTCTGCATCGGTTCTGATGAAAAGCCTCTAGTTTGGGCCCAAAAACACTGAAATTGACAGAAACACATGAAAATGCATGTACGGTGTGCGCCGTGACCCTGCCAGCGCAGCCGAGCCTTTTGGGTGAGTCTGCATCGGTTCTGATGAAAAGCCACTAGTTTGGGCCCAATAACACTGAAATTGACAGAAACACATGAAAATGCATGTACGGCGTGCGCCGTGACCCTGCGCAGCCGAGCCTTTGGGGTGAGTCTGCATCGGTTCTGATGAAAAGCCACTAGTTTGGGCCCAATAACACTGAAATTGACAGAAACACATGAAAATGCATGTACGGCTTGCGCAGTGACCCTGCCAGCGCAGCCGAGCCTTTAGGGTGAGTCTGCATCGGTTCTGATGAAAAGCCACTAGTTTGGGCCCAATAACACTGAAATTGACAGAAACACATGAAAATGCATGTACGGCGTGCGCCGTGACCCTGCCAGCGCAGCCGAGCCTTTTGGGTGAGTCTGCATCGGTTCTGATGAAAAGCGACTGGTTTGGGCCCAATAACACTGAAATTGACAGAAACACATGAAAATACATGTACGGCGTGCGCCGTGACCCTGCCAGCGCAGCCGAGCCTTTTGGGTGAGTCTGCATCGGTTCTGATGAAAAGCCACTAGTTTGGGCCCAATAACACTGAAATTGATAGAAACACATGAAAATGCATGTACGGCGTGCGCCGTGACCCTGCGCAGCCGAGCGTTTTGGGTGAGTCTGCATCGGTTCTGATGAAAAGCCACTAGTTTGGGCCCAATGACACTGAAATTGATAGAAACACATGAAAATGCATGTACGGCGTGCGCCGTGACCCTGCGCAGCCGAGCCTTTTGGGTGAGTCTGCATCGGTTCTAATGAAAAGCCTCTAGTTTGGGCCCAAAAACACTGAAATTGACAGAAACACATGAAAATGCATGTATGGTGTGCGCCGTGACCCTGCCAGCACAGCCGAGCCTTTTGGGTGAGTCTGCATCGGTTCTGATGAAAAGCCACTAGTTTGGGCCCAATAACACTGAAATTGACAGAAACACATGAAAATGCATGTACGGCGTGCGCCGTGACCCTGCGCAGCCGAGCCTTTGGGGTGAGTCTGCATCGGTTCTGATGAAAAGCCACTAGTTTGGGCCCAATAACACTGAAATTGACAGAAACACATGAAAATGCATGTATGGCTTGCGCAGTGACCCTGCCAGCGCAGCCGAGCCTTTAGGGTGAGTCTGCATCGGTTCTGATGAAAAGCCACTAGTTTGGGCCCAATAACACTGAAATTGATAGAAACACATGAAAATACATGTACGGCGTGCGCCGTAATCCTGAGCAGCCGAGCCTTTGGGGTGAGTCTGCATCGGTTCTGATGAAAAGCCACTAGTTTGGGCCCAATAACACTGAAATTGACAGAAACACATGAAAATGCATGTACGGCGTGCGCCGTGACCCTGCCAGCGCAGCCGATCCTTTAGGGTGAGTCTGCATCGGTTCTGATGAAAAGCCACTAGTCTGGGCCCAATAACACTGAAATTGACAGAAACACATGAAAATGCATGTACGGCTTGCGCCGTGACCCTGCCAGCGCAGCCGAACCTTTTGGGTGAGTCTGCATCGGTTCTGATGAAAAGCCACTAGTTTGGGCCCAATAACACTGAAATTGAGAGAAACACATGAAAATGCATGTACGGCGTGCGCCGTGACCCTGCCAGCGCAGCCGAGCCTTTTGGGTGAGTCTGCATCGGTTCTGATGAAAAGCGACTGGTTTGGGCCCAATAACACTGAAATTGACAGAAACACATGAAAATACATGTACGGCGTGCGCCGTGACCCTGCCAGCGCAGCCGAGCCTTTTGGGTGAGTCTGCATTGGTTCTGATGAAAAGCCTCTAGTTTGGGCCCAAAAACACTGAAATTGACAGAAACACATGAAAATGCATGTAAGGTGTGCGCCGTGACCCCGCCAGCACAGCCGAGCCTTTTGGGTGAGTCTGCATCGGTTCTGATGAAAAGCCACTAGTTTGGGCCCAATAACACTGAAATTGACAAAAACACATGAAAATGCATGTACGGCGTGCGCCGTGACCCTGCGCAGCCGAGCCTTTGGGGTGATTCTGCATCGGTTCTGATGAAAAGCCACTAGTTTGGGCCCAATAACACTGAAATTGAGAGAAACACATGAAAATGCATGTACGGCGTGCGCCGTGACCCTGCGCAGCCGAGCCTTTGGGGTGAGTCTGCATCGGTTCTGATGAAAAGCCACTAGTTTGGGCCCAATAACACTGAAATTGACAGAAACACATGAAAATGCATGTACGGCTTGCGCAGTGACCCTGCCAGCGCAGCCGAGCCTTTAGGGTGAGTCTGCATCGGTTCTGATGAAAAGCCACTAGTTTGGGCCCAATAACACTGAAATTGACAGAAACACATGAAAATGCATGTACGGCGTGCGCCGTGACCCTGCCAGCGCAGCCGAGCCTTTTGGGTGAGTCTGCATCGGTTCTGATGAAAAGCGACTGGTTTGGGCCCAATAACACTGAAATTGACAGAAACACATGAAAATACATGTACGGCGTGCGCCGTGACCCTGCCAGCGCAGCCGAGCCTTTTGGGTGAGTCTGCATCGGTTCTGATGAAAAGCCACTAGTTTGGGCCCAATAACACTGAAATTGATAGAAACACATGAAAATGCATGTACGGCGTGCGCCGTGACCCTGCGCAGCCGAGCGTTTTGGGTGAGTCTGCATCGGTTCTGATGAAAAGCCACTAGTTTGGGCCCAATGACACTGAAATTGATAGAAACACATGAAAATGCATGTACGGCGTGCGCCGTGACCCTGCGCAGCCGAGCCTTTTGGGTGAGTCTGCATCGGTTCTGATGAAAAGCCTCTAGTTTGGGCCCAAAAACACTGAAATTGACAGAAACACATGAAAATGCATGTATGGTGTGCGCCGTGACCCTGCCAGCACAGCCGAGCCTTTTCGGTGAGTCTGCATCGGTTCTGATGAAAAGCCACTAGTTTGGGCCCAATAACACTGAAATTGACAAAAACACATGAAAATGCATGTATGGCGTGCGCCGTGACCCTGCGCAGCCGAGCCTTTGGGGTGAGTCTGCATCGGCTCTGATGAAAAGCCACTAGTTTGGGCCCAATAACACTGAAATTGACAGAAACACATGAAAATGCATGTACGGCTTGCGCAGTGACCCTGCCAGCGCAGCCGAGCCTTTTGGGTGAGTCTGCATCGGTTCTGATGAAAAGCCACTAGTTTGGGCCCAAAAACACTGAAATTGACAGAAACACATGAAAATGCATGTACGGCGTGCGCCGTGACCCTGCCAGCGCAGCCGAGCCTTTTGGGTGAGTCTGCATCGGTTCTGATGAAAAGCCACTAGTTTGGGCCCAATAACACTGAAATTGACAGAAACACATGAAAATGCATGTACGGCGTGCGCCGTGATCCTGCGCAGCCGAGCCTTTGGGGTGAGTCTGCATCGGTTCTGATGAAAAGCCACTAGTTTGGGCCCAATAACACTGAAATTGACAAAAACACATGAAAATGCATGTACGGCGTGCGCCGTGACCCTGCGCAGCCGAGCCTTTAGGGTGAGTCTACATCGGTTCTGATGAAAAGCCACTAGTTTGGGCCCAATAACACTGAAATTGATAGAAACACATGAAAATGCATGTACGGCGTGCGCCGTGATCCTGAGCAGCCGAGCCTTTGGGGTGAGTCTGCATCGGTTCTGATGAAAAGCCACTGGTTTGGGCCCAATAACACTGAAATTGACAGAAACACATGAAAATGCATGTACGGCGTGCGCCGTGACCCTGCCAGCGCAGCCGATCCTTTTGGGTGAGTCTGCATCGGTTCTGATGAAAAGCCACTAGTCTGGGCCCAATAACACTGAAATTGACAGAAACACATGAAAATGCATGTACGGCTTGCGCCGTGACCCTGCCAGCGCAGCCGAGCCTTTTGGGTGAGTCTGCATCGGTTCTGATGAAAAGCCACTAGTTTGGGCCCAATAACACTGAAATTGATAGAAACACATGAAAATACATGTATGGCGTGCGCCGTGATCCTGAGCAGCCGAGCCTTTGGGGTGAGTCTGCATCGGTTCTGATGAAAAGCCACTAGTTTGGGCCCAATAACACTGAAATTGACAGAAACACATGAAAATGCATGTACGGCGTGCGCCGTGACCCTGCCAGCGCAGCCGATCCTTTAGGGTGAGTCTGCATCAGTTCTGATGAAAAGCCACTAGTCTGGGCCCAATAACACTGAAATTGACAGAAACACATGAAAATGCATGTACGGCTTGCGCCGTGACCCTGCCAGCGCAGCCGAAGCTTTTGGGTGAGTCTGCATCGGTTCTGATGAAAAGCCACTAGTTTGGGCCCAATAACACTGAAATTGAGAGAAACACATGAAAATGCATGTACGGCGTGCGCCGTGACCCTGCCAGCGCAGCCGAGCCTTTTGGGTGAGTCTGCATCGGTTCTGATGAAAAGCCACTAGTTTGGGCCCAATAACACTGAAATTGACAGAAACACATGAAAATACATATACGGCATGCGCCGTGATCCTGCGCAGCCGAGCCTTTTGGGTGAGTCTGCATCGGTTCTGATGAAAAGCCACTAGTTTGGGCCCAATAACACTGAAATTGACAGAAACACATGAAAATGCATGTACGGCGTGCGCTGTGACCCTGCCAGCGCAGCCGAGCCTTTTGGGTGAGTCTGCATCGGTTCTGATGAAAAGCCACTAGTTTGGGCCCAAAAACACTGAAATTGACAGAAACACATGAAAATGCATGTACGGCGTGCGCCGTGACCCTGCCAGCGCAGCCGAGCCTTTTGGGTGAGTCTGCATCGGTTCTGATGAAAAGCCACTAGTTTGGGCCCAATAACACTGAAATTGACAGAAACACATGAAAATGCATGTACGGCGTGCGCCGTGATCCTGCGCAGCCGAGCCTTTGGGGTGAGTCTGCATCGGTTCTGATGAAAAGCCACTAGTTTGGGCCCAATAACACTGAAATTGACAAAAACACATGAAAATGCATGTACGGCGTGCGCCGTGACCCTGCGCAGCCGAGCCTTTGGGGTGAGTCTGCATCGGTTCTGATGAAAAGCCACTAGTTTGGGCCCAATAACACTGAAATTGATAGAAACACATGAAAATGCATGTACGGCGTGCGCCGTGATCCTGAGCAGCCGAGCCTTTTGGGTGAGTCTGCATCGGTTCTGATGAAAAGCCACTAGTTTGGGCCCAAAAACACTGAAATTGACAGAAACACATGAAAATGCATGTACGGCGTGCGCCGTGACCCTGCCAGCGCAGCCGATCCTTTTGGGTGAGTCTGCATCGGTTCTGATGAAAAGCCACTAGTCTGGGCCCAATAACACTGAAATTGACAGAAACACATGAAAATGCATGTACGGCTTGCGCCGTGACCCTGCCAGCGCAGCCGAGCCTTTTGGGTGAGTCTGCATCGGTTCTGATGAAAAGCCACTAGTTTGGGCCCAATAACACTGAAATTGAGAGAAACACATGAAAATGCATGTACGGCGTGCGCCGTGACCCTGCCAGCGCAGCCGAGCCTTTTGGGTGAGTCTGCATCGGTTCTGATGAAAAGCCACTAGTTTGGGCCCAATAACACTGAAATTGACAGAAACACATGAAAATACATGTACGGCGTGCGCCGTGACCCTGCCAGCGCAGCCGAGCCTTTAGGGTGAGTCTGCATCGGTTCTGATGAAAATCCACTAGTTTGGGCCCAATAACACTGAAATTGACAGAAACACATGAAAATGCATGTACGGCGTGCGCCATGACCCTGCCAGCGCAGCCGAGCCTTTTGGGTGAGTCTGCATCGGTTCTGATGAAAAGCCACTAGTTTGGGCCCAAAAACACTGAAATTGACAGAAACACATGAAAATGCATGTACGGCGTGCGCCGTGACCCTGCCAGCGCAGCCGAGCCTTTTGGGTGAGTCTGCATCGGTTCTGATGAAAAGCCACTAGTTTGGGCCCAATAACACTGAAATTGACAGAAACACATGAAAATGCATGTACGGCGTGCGCCGTGATCCTGCGCAGCCGAGCCTTTGGGGTGAGTCTGCATCGGTTCTGATGAAAAGCCACTAGTTTGGGCCCAATAACACTGAAATTGACAAAAACACATGAAAATGCATGTACGGCGTGCGCCGTGACCCTGCGCAGCCGAGCCTTTTGGGTGAGTCTGCATCGGTTCTGATGAAAAGCCACTAGTTTGGGCCCAAAAACACTGAAATTGACAGAAACACATGAAAATGCATGTACGGCGTGCGCCGTGACCCTGCCAGCGCAGCCGAGCCTTTTGGGTGAGTCTGCATCGGTTCTGATGAAAAGCCTCTAGTTTGGGCCCAAAAACACTGAATTTGAAAGAAACACATGAAAATGCATGTACGGTGTGCGCCGTGACCCTACCAGCGCAGCCGAGCCTTTTGGGTGAGTCTGCATCGGTTCTGATGAAAAGCCACTAGTTTGGGCCCAATAACACTGAAATTGACAGAAACACATGAAAATGCATGTACGGCGTGCGCCGTGACCCTGCGCAGCCGAGCCTTTGGGGTGAGTCTGCATCGGTTCTGATGAAAAGCCACTAGTTTGGGCCCAATAACACTGAAATTGACAGAAACACATGAAAATGCATGTACGGCGTGCGCCGTGACCCTGCCAGCGCAGCCGATCCTTTAGGGTGAGTCTGCATCAGTTCTGATGAAAAGCCACTAGTCTGGGCCCAATAACACTGAAATTGACAGAAACACATGAAAATGCATGTACGGCTTGCGCCGTGACCCTGCCAGCGCAGCCGAAGCTTTTGGGTGAGTCTGCATCGGTTCTGATGAAAAGCCACTAGTTTGGGCCCAATAACACTGAAATTGAGAGAAACACATGAAAATGCATGTACGGCGTGCGCCGTGACCCTGCCAGCGCAGCCGAGCCTTTTGGGTGAGTCTGCATCGGTTCTGATGAAAAGCCACTAGTTTGGGCCCAATAACACTGAAATTGACAGAAACACATGAAAATACATATACGGCATGCGCCGTGATCCTGCGCAGCCGAGCCTTTTGGGTGAGTCTGCATCGGTTCTGATGAAAAGCCACTAGTTTGGGCCCAATAACACTGAAATTGACAGAAACACATGAAAATGCATGTACGGCGTGCGCCGTGACCCTGCCAGCGCAGCCGAGCCTTTTGGGTGAGTCTGCATCGGTTCTGATGAAAAGCCACTAGTTTGGGCCCAAAAACACTGAAATTGACAGAAACACATGAAAATGCATGTACGGCGTGCGCCGTGACCCTGCCAGCGCAGCCGAGCCTTTTGGGTGAGTCTGCATCGGTTCTGATGAAAAGCCACTAGTTTGGGCCCAATAACACTGAAATTGACAGAAACACATGAAAATGCATGTACGGCGTGCGCCGTGATCCTGCGCAGCCGAGCCTTTGGGGTGAGTCTGCATCGGTTCTGATGAAAAGCCACTAGTTTGGGCCCAATAACACTGAAATTCACAAAAACACATGAAAATGCATGTACGGCGTGCGCCGTGACCCTGCGCAGCCGAGCCTTTGGGGTGAGTCTGCATCGGTTCTGATGAAAAGCCACTAGTTTGGGCCCAATAACACTGAAATTGATAGAAACACATGAAAATGCATGTACGGCGTGCGCCGTGATCCTGAGCAGCCGAGCCTTTTGGGTGAGTCTGCATCGGTTCTGATGAAAAGCCACTAGTTTGGGCCCAAAAACACTGAAATTGACAGAAACACATGAAAATGCATGTACGGCGTGCGCCGTGACCCTGCCAGCGCAGCCGATCCTTTTGGGTGAGTCTGCATCGGTTCTGATGAAAAGCCACTAGTCTGGGCCCAATAACACTGAAATTGACAGAAACACATGAAAATGCATGTACGGCTTGCGCCGTGACCCTGCCAGCGCAGCCGAGCCTTTTGGGTGAGTCTGCATCGGTTCTGATGAAAAGCCACTAGTTTGGGCCCAATAACACTGAAATTGAGAGAAACACATGAAAATGCATGTACGGCGTGCGCCGTGACCCTGCCAGCGCAGCCGAGCCTTTTGGGTGAGTCTGCATCGGTTCTGATGAAAAGCCACTAGTTTGGGCCCAATAACACTGAAATTGACAGAAACACATGAAAATACATGTACGGCGTGCGCCGTGACCCTGCCAGCGCAGCCGAGCCTTTAGGGTGAGTCTGCATCGGTTCTGATGAAAATCCACTAGTTTGGGCCCAATAACACTGAAATTGACAGAAACACATGAAAATGCATGTACGGCGTGCGCCATGACCCTGCCAGCGCAGCCGAGCCTTTTGGGTGAGTCTGCATCGGTTCTGATGAAAAGCCACTAGTTTGGGCCCAAAAACACTGAAATTGACAGAAACACATGAAAATGCATGTACGGCGTGCGCCGTGACCCTGCCAGCGCAGCCGAGCCTTTTGGGTGAGTCTGCATCGGTTCTGATGAAAAGCCACTAGTTTGGGCCCAATAACACTGAAATTGACAGAAACACATGAAAATGCATGTACGGCGTGCGCCGTGATCCTGCGCAGCCGAGCCTTTGGGGTGAGTCTGCATCGGTTCTGATGAAAAGCCACTAGTTTGGGCCCAATAACACTGAAATTGACAAAAACACATGAAAATGCATGTACGGCGTGCGCCGTGACCCTGCGCAGCCGAGCCTTTTGGGTGAGTCTGCATCGGTTCTGATGAAAAGCCACTAGTTTGGGCCCAAAAACACTGAAATTGACAGAAACACATGAAAATGCATGTACGGCGTGCGCCGTGACCCTGCCAGCGCAGCCGAGCCTTTTGGGTGAGTCTGCATCGGTTCTGATGAAAAGCCTCTAGTTTGGGCCCAAAAACACTGAATTTGAAAGAAACACATGAAAATGCATGTACGGTGTGCGCCGTGACCCTACCAGCGCAGCCGAGCCTTTTGGGTGAGTCTGCATCGGTTCTGATGAAAAGCCACTAGTTTGGGCCCAATAACACTGAAATTGACAGAAACACATGAAAATGCATGTACGGCGTGCGCCGTGACCCTGCGCAGCCGAGCCTTTGGGGTGAGTCTGCATCGGTTCTGATGAAAAGCCACTAGTTTGGGCCCAATAACACTGAAATTGACAGAAACACATGAAAATGCATGTACGGCGTGCGCCGTGACCCTGCCAGCGCAGCCGATCCTTTAGGGTGAGTCTGCATCAGTTCTGATGAAAAGCCACTAGTCTGGGCCCAATAACACTGAAATTGACAGAAACACATGAAAATGCATGTACGGCTTGCGCCGTGACCCTGCCAGCGCAGCCGAAGCTTTTGGGTGAGTCTGCATCGGTTCTGATGAAAAGCCACTAGTTTGGGCCCAATAACACTGAAATTGAGAGAAACACATGAAAATGCATGTACGGCGTGCGCCGTGACCCTGCCAGCGCAGCCGAGCCTTTTGGGTGAGTCTGCATCGGTTCTGATGAAAAGCCACTAGTTTGGGCCCAATAACACTGAAATTGACAGAAACACATGAAAATACATATACGGCATGCGCCGTGATCCTGCGCAGCCGAGCCTTTTGGGTGAGTCTGCATCGGTTCTGATGAAAAGCCACTAGTTTGGGCCCAATAACACTGAAATTGACAGAAACACATGAAAATGCATGTACGGCGTGCGCTGTGACCCTGCCAGCGCAGCCGAGCCTTTTGGGTGAGTCTGCATCGGTTCTGATGAAAAGCCACTAGTTTGGGCCCAAAAACACTGAAATTGACAGAAACACATGAAAATGCATGTACGGCGTGCGCCGTGACCCTGCCAGCGCAGCCGAGCCTTTTGGGTGAGTCTGCATCGGTTCTGATGAAAAGCCACTAGTTTGGGCCCAATAACACTGAAAGTGACAGAAACACATGAAAATGCATGTACGGCGTGCGCCGTGATCCTGCGCAGCCGAGCCTTTGGGGTGAGTCTGCATCGGTTCTGATGAAAAGCCACTAGTTTGGGCCCAATAACACTGAAATTGACAAAAACACATGAAAATGCATGTACGGCGTGCGCCGTGACCCTGCGCAGCCGAGCCTTTGGGGTGAGTCTGCATCGGTTCTGATGAAAAGCCACTAGTTTGGGCCCAATAACACTGAAATTGAGAGAAACACATGAAAATGCATGTACGGCGTGCGCCGTGATCCTGAGCAGCCGAGCCTTTTGGGTGAGTCTGCATCGGTTCTGATGAAAAGCCACTAGTTTGGGCCCAAAAACACTGAAATTGACAGAAACACATGAAAATGCATGTACGGCGTGCGCCGTGACCCTGCCAGCGCAGCCGATCCTTTTGGGTGAGTCTGCATCGGTTCTGATGAAAAGCCACTAGTCTGGGCCCAATAACACTGAAATTGACAGAAACACATGAAAATGCATGTACGGCTTGCGCCGTGACCCTGCCAGCGCAGCCGAGCCTTTTGGGTGAGTCTGCATCGGTTCTGATGAAAAGCCACTAGTTTGGGCCCAATAACACTGAAATTGAGAGAAACACATGAAAATGCATGTACGGCGTGCGCCGTGACCCTGCCAGCGCAGCCGAGCCTTTTGGGTGAGTCTGCATCGGTTCTGATGAAAAGCCACTAGTTTGGGCCCAATAACACTGAAATTGACAGAAACACATGAAAATACATGTACGGCGTGCGCCGTGACCCTGCCAGCGCAGCCGAGCCTTTAGGGTGAGTCTGCATCGGTTCTGATGAAAATCCACTAGTTTGGGCCCAATAACACTGAAATTGACAGAAACACATGAAAATGCATGTACGGCGTGCGCCATGACCCTGCCAGCGCAGCCGAGCCTTTTGGGTGAGTCTGCATCGGTTCTGATGAAAAGCCACTAGTTTGGGCCCAAAAACACTGAAATTGACAGAAACACATGAAAATGCATGTACGGCGTGCGCCGTGACCCTGCCAGCGCAGCCGAGCCTTTTGGGTGAGTCTGCATCGGTTCTGATGAAAAGCCACTAGTTTGGGCCCAATAACACTGAAATTGACAGAAACACATGAAAATGCATGTACGGCGTGCGCCGTGATCCTGCGCAGCCGAGCCTTTGGGGTGAGTCTGCATCGGTTCTGATGAAAAGCCACTAGTTTGGGCCCAATAACACTGAAATTGACAAAAACTCATGAAAATGCATGTACGGCGTGCGCCGTGACCCTGCGCAGCCGAGCCTTTTGGGTGAGTCTGCATCGGTTCTGATGAAAAGCCACTAGTTTGGGCCCAAAAACACTGAAATTGACAGAAACACATGAAAATGCATGTACGGCGTGCGCCGTGACCCTGCCAGCGCAGCCGAGCCTTTTGGGTGAGTCTGCATCGGTTCTGATGAAAAGCCTCTAGTTTGGGCCCAAAAACACTGAATTTGAAAGAAACACATGAAAATGCATGTACGGTGTGCGCCGTGACCCTACCAGCGCAGCCGAGCCTTTTGGGTGAGTCTGCATCGGTTCTGATGAAAAGCCACTAGTTTGGGCCCAATAACACTGAAATTGACAGAAACACATGAAAATGCATGTACGGCGTGCGCCGTGACCCTGCGCAGCCGAGCCTTTGGGGTGAGTCTGCATCGGTTCTGATGAAAAGCCACTAGTTTGGGCCCAATAACACTGAAATTGACAGAAACACATGAAAATGCATGTACGGCTTGCGCAGTGACCCTGCCAGCGCAGCCGAGCCTTTAGGGTGAGTCTGTATCGGTTCTGATGAAAAGCCACTAGTTTGGGCCCAATAACACTGAAATTGACAGAAACACATGAAAATGCATGTACGGCGTGCGCCGTGACCCTGCCAGAACAGCTGAGCCTTTGGGGTGAGTCTGCATCGGTTCTGATGAAAAGCCACTAGTTTGGGCCCAATAACACTGAAATTGATAGAAACACATGAAAATGCATGTACGGCGTGCGCCGTGATCCTGAGCAGCCGAGCCTTTGGGGTGAGTCTGCATCGGTTCTGATGAAAAGCCACTAGTTTAACACTGAAATTGACAGAAACACATGAAAATGCATGTACGGCTTGCGCCGTGACCCTGCCAGCGCAGCCGAGCCTTTTGGGTGAGTCTGCATCGGTTCTGATGAAAAGCCACTAGTTTGGGCCCAATAACACTGAAATTGAGAGAAACACATGAAAATGCATGTACGGCGTGCGCCGTGACCCTGCCAGCGCAGCCGAGCCTTTTGGGTGAGTCTGCATCGGTTCTGATGAAAAGCCACTAGTTTGGGCCCAATAACACTGAAATTGACAGAAACACATGAAAATACATGTACGGCGTGCGCCGTGACCCTGCCAGCGCAGCCGAGCCTTTTGGGTGAGTCTGCATCGGTTCTGATGAAAAGCCACTAGTTTGGGCCCAATAACACTGAAATTGACAGAAACACATGAAAATACATGTACGGCATGCGCCGTGACCCTGCGCAGCCGAGCCTTTTGGGTGAGTCTGCATCGGTTCTGATGAAAAGCCACTAGTTTGGGCCCAATAACACTGAAATTGACAGAAACACATGAAAATGCATGTACGGCGTGCGCCGTGACCCTGCCAGCGCAGCCGAGCCTTTTGGGTGAGTCTGCATCGGTTCTGATGAAAAGCCACTAGTTTGGGCCCAATAACACTGAAATTGACAGAAACACATGAAAATGCATGTACGGCGTGCGCCGTGACCCTGCCAGCGCAGCTAAGCCTTTAGGGTGAGTCTGCATCGGTTCTGATGAAAAGCCACTAGTCTGGGCCCAATAACACTGAAATTGACAGAAACACGTGAAAATGCATGTACGGCTTGCGCCGTGACCCTGCCAGTGCAGCCGAGCCTTTTGGGTGAGTCTGCATCGGTTCTGATGAAAAGCCACTAGTTTGGGCCCAATAACACTGAAATTGATAGAAACACATGAAAATGCATGTACGGCTTGCGCCGTGACCCTGCCAGTGCAGCCGAGCCTTTTGGGTGAGTCTGCATCGGTTCTGATGAAAAGCCACTAGTTTGGGCCCAATAACACTGAAATTGATAGAAACACATGAAAATGCATGTACGGCGTGCGCCGTGACCCTGCGCAACCGAGCGTTTTGGGTGAGTCTGCATCGGTTCTGATGAAAAGCCACTAGTTTGGGCCCAATGACACTGAAATTGATAGAAACACATGAAAATGCATGTACGGCGTGCGCCGTGACCCTGCGCAGCCGAGCCTTTGGGGTGAGTCTGCATCGGTTCTGATGAAAAGCCACTAGTTTGGGCCCAATAACACTGAAATTGACAGAAACACATGAAAATGCATGTACGGCGTGCGCCGTGACCCTGCCAGCACAGCCGAGCCTTTTGGGTGAGTCTGCATCGGTTCTGATGAAAAGCCACTAGTTTGGGCCCAATAACACTGAAATTGACAGAAACACATGAAAATGCATGTACGGCGTGCGCCGTGACCCTGCCAGCGCAGCCGAGCCTTTTGGGTGAGTCTGCATCGGTTCTGATGAAAAGCCACTAGTTTGGGCCCAATAACACTGAAATTGACAGAAACACATGAAAATGCATGTACGGCATGCGCCGTGACCCTACCAGCGCAGCCGAGTCTTTTGGGTGAGTCTGCATCGGTTCTGATGAAAAGCCACTAGTTTGGGCCCAATAACACTGAAATTGATAGAAACACATGAAAATGCATGTACGGCGTGCGCCGTGACCCTGCCAGCGCAGCCGAGCCTTTGGGGTGAGTCTGCATCGGTTCTGATGAAAAGCCACTAGTTTGGGCCCAATAACACTGAAATTGACAGAAACACATGAAAATACATGTACGGCGTGCGCCGTGACCCTGCCAGCGCAGCCGAGCCTTTTGGGTGAGTCTGCATCGGTTCTGATGAAAAGCCACTAGTTTGGGCCCAAAAACACTGAAATTGATAGAAACACATGAAAATGCATGTACGGCGTGCGTCGTGACCCTGCCAGCGCAGCCGAGCCTTTTGGGTGAGTCTGCATCGGATCTGATGAAAAGCCACTAGTTTGGGCCCAAAAACACTGAAATTGATAGAAACACATGAAAATGCATGTACGGCGTGCGCCGTGACCCTGCGCAGCCGAGCCTTTGGGGTGAGTCTGCATCGGTTCTGATGAAAAGCCACTAGTTTGGGCCCAATAACACTGAAATTGATAGAAACACATGAAAATGCATGTACGGCGTGCGCCGTGACCCTGCGCAGCCGAGCCTTTGGGGTGAGTCTGCATCGGTTCTGATGAAAAGCCACTAGTTTGGGCCCAATAACACTGAAATTGACAGAAACACATGAAAATGCATGTACGGCGTGCGCCGTGACCCTGCCAGCGCAGCCGAGCCTTTTGGGTGAGTCTGCATCGGTTCTGATGAAAAGCCACTAGTTTGGGCCCAATAACACTGAAATTGATAGAAACACATGAAAATGCATGTACGGCGTGCGCCGTGACCCTGCCAGTGCAGCCGAGCCTTTAGGGTGAGTCTGCATCGGTTCTGATGAAGAGCCACTAGTTTGGGCCCAATAACACTGAAATTGATAGAAACACATGAAAATGCATGTACGGCGTGCGCCGTGACCCTGCGCAGCCGAGCCTTTTGGGTGAGTCTGCATCGGTTCTGATGAAAAGCCACTAGTTTTGGCCCAATGACACTGAAATTGATAGAAACACATGAAAATGCATGTACGGCGTGCGCCGTGACCCTGCGCAGCCGAGCCTTTTGGGTGAGTCTGCATCGGTTCTGATGAAAAGCCACTAGTTTGGGCCCAATAACAATGAAATTGACAGAAACACATGAAAATGCATGTACGGCGTGCGCCGTGACCCTGCCAGCGCAGCCGAGCCTTTTGGGTGAGTCTGCATCGGTTCTGATGAAAAGCCACTAGTTTGGGCCCAAAAACACTGAAATTGACAGAAACACATGAAAATGCATGTACGGCATGCGCCGTGATCCTGCGCAGCCGAGCCTTTGGGGTGAGTCTGCATCGGTTCTGATGAAAAGCCACTAGTTTGGGCCCAATAACACTGAAATTGACAGAAACACATGAAAATGCATGTACGGCGTGCGCCGTGACCCTGCCAGCGCAGCCGAGCCTTTGGGGTGAGTCTGCATCGGTTCTGATGAAAAGCCAGTAGTTTGGGCCCAATAACACTGAAATTGACAGAAACACATGAAAATGCATGTACGGCGTGCGCCGTGACCCTGCCAGCGCAGCCGAGCCTTTGGGGTGAGTCTGCATCGGTTCTGATGAAAAGCCACTAGATTGGGCCCAATAACACTGAAATTGACAGAAACACATGAAAATACATGTACGGCGTGCGTCGTGACCCTGCCAGCGCAGCCGAGCCTTTTGGGTGAGTCTGCATCGGATCTGATGAAAAGCCACTAGTTTGGGCCCAAAAACACTGAAATTGATAGAAACACATGAAAATGCATGTACGGCGTGCGCCGTGACCCTGCGCAGCCGAGCCTTTGGGGTGAGTCTGCATCGGTTCTGATGAAAAGCCACTAGTTTGGGCCCAATAACACTGAAATTGATAGAAACACATGAAAATGCATGTACGGCGTGCGCCGTGACCCTGCGCAGCCGAGCCTTTGGGGTGAGTCTGCATCGGTTCTGATGAAAAGCCACTAGTTTGGGCCCAATAACACTGAAATTGACAGAAACACATGAAAATGCATGTACGGCGTGCGCCGTGACCCTGCCAGCGCAGCCGAGCCTTTTGGGTGAGTCTGCATCGGTTCTGATGAAAAGCCACTAGTTTGGGCCCAATAACACTGAAATTGATAGAAACACATGAAAATGCATGTACGGCGTGCGCCGTGACCCTGCCAGTGCAGCCGAGCCTTTTGGGTGAGTCTGCATCGGTTCTGATGAAAAGCCACTAGTTTGGGCCCAAAAACACTGAAATTGACAGAAACACATGAAAATGCATGTACGGCATGCGCCGTGATCCTGCGCAGCCGAGCCTTTGGGGTGAGTCTGCATCGGTTCTGATGAAAAGCCAGTAGTTTGGGCCCAATAACACTGAAATTGACAGAAACACATGAAAATGCATGTACGGCGTGCGCCGTGACCCTGCCAGCGCAGCCGAGCCTTTGGGGTGAGTCTGCATCGGTTCTGATGAAAAGCCACTAGTTTGGGCCCAATAACACTGAAATTGACAGAAACACATGAAAATGCATGTACGGCGTGCGCCGTGACCCTGCCAGCGCAGCCGAGCCTTTTGGGTGAGTCTGCATCGGTTCTGATGAAAAGCCACTAGTTTGGGCCCAATAACACTGAAATTGACAGAAACACATGAAAATGCATGTACGGTGTGTGCCGTGACCCTGCGCAGCCGAACGTTTTGGGTGAGTCTGCATCGGTTCTGATGAAAAGCCACTAGTTTGGGCCCAATGACTCTGAAATTGACAGAAACACATGAAAATGCATGTACGGCGTGCGCCGTGACCCTGCGCAGCCGAGCCTTTTGGGTGAGTCTGCATCGGTTCTGATGAAAAGCCACTAGTTTGGGCCCAAAAACACTGAAATTGACAGAAACACATGAAAATGCATGTACGGCGTGCGCCGTGACCCTGCCAGCGCAGCCGAGCCTTTGGGGTGAGTCTGCATCGGTTCTGATGAAAAGCCACTAGTTTGGGCCCAATAACACTGAAATTGACAGAAACACATGAAAATGCATGTACGGCGTGCGCCGTGACCCTGCCAGCGCAGCCGAGCCTTTTGGGTGAGTCTGCATCGGTTCTGATGAAAAGCCTCTAGTTTGGGCCCAAAAACACTGAAATTGAAAGAAACACATGAAAATGCATGTACGGTGTGCGCCGTGACCCTGCCAGCGCAGCCGAGCCTTTTGGGTGAGTCTGCATCGGTTCTGATGAAAAGCCACTAGTTTGGGCCCAATAACACTGAAATTGACAGAAACACATGAAAATGCATGTACGGCGTGCGCCGTGACCCTGCGCAGCCGAGCCTTTGGGGTGAGTCTGCATCGGTTCTGATGAAAAGCCACTAGTTTGGGCCCAATAACACTGAAATTGACAGAAACACATGAAAATGCATGTACGGCTTGCGCAGTGACCCTGCCAGCGCAGCCGAGCCTTTAGGGTGAGTCTGCATCGGTTCTGATGAAAAGCCACTAGTTTGGGCCCAATAACACTGAAATTGACAGAAACACATGAAAATGCATGTACGGCGTGCGCCGTGACCCTGCCAGAACAGCTGAGCCTTTGGGGTGAGTCTGCATCGGTTCTGATGAAAAGCCACTAGTTTGGGCCCAATAACACTGAAATTGATAGAAACACATGAAAATGCATGTACGGCGTGCGCCGTGATCCTGAGCAGCCGAGCCTTTGGGGTGAGTCTGCATCGGTTCTGATGAAAAGCCACTAGTTTGGGCCCAATAACACTGAAATTGACAGAAACACATGAAAATGCATGTACGGCGTGCGCCGTGACACTGCCAGCGCAGCCGAGCCTTTTGGGTGAGTCTGCATCGGTTCTGATGAAAAGCCACTAGTCTGGGCCCAATAACACTGAAATTGACAGAAACACATGAAAATGCATGTACGGCTTGCGCCGTGACCCTGCCAGTGCAGCCGAGCCTTTTGGGTGAGTCTGCATCGGTTCTGATGAAAAGCCACTAGTTTGGGCCCAATAACACTGAAATTGATAGAAACACATGAAAATGCATGTACGGCTTGCGCCGTGACTCTGCCAGTGCAGCCGAGCCTTTTGGGTGAGTCTGCATCGGTTCTGATGAAAAGCCACTAGTTTGGGCCCAATAACACTGAAATTGACAGAAACACATGAAAATGCATGTACGGCGTGCGCCGTGACCCTGCCAGCACAGCCGAGCCTTTTGGGTGAGTCTGCATCGGTTCTGATGAAAAGCCACTAGTTTGGGCCCAATAACACTGAAATTGACAGAAACACATGAAAATGCATGTACGGCGTGCGCCGTGACCCTGCCAGCGCAGCCGAGCCTTTTGGGTGAGTCTGCATCGGTTCTGATGAAAAGCCACTAGTTTGGGCCGAAAACACTGAAATTGACAGAAACACATGAAAATGCATGTACGGCGTGCGCCGTGACCCTACCAGCGCAGCCGAGCCTTTTGGGTGAGTCTGCATCGGTTCTGATGAAAAGCCACTAGTTTGGGCCCAAAAACACTGAAATTGACAGAAACACATGAAAATGCATGTACGGCGTGCGCCGTGACCCTGCCAGCGCAGCCGAGCCTTTTGGGTGAGTCTGCATCGGTTCTGATGAAAAGCCTCTAGTTTGGGCCCAACAACACTGAAATTGAAAGAAACACATGAAAATGCATGTACGGTGTGCGCCGTGACCCTGCCAGCGCAGCCGAGCCTTTTGGGTGAGTCTGCATCGGTTCTGATGAAAAGCCACTAGTTTGGGCCCAATAACACTGAAATTGACAGAAACACATGAAAATGCATGTACGGCGTGCGCCGTGACCCTGCGCAGCCGAGCCTTTGGGGTGAGTCTGCATCGGTTCTGATGAAAAGCCACTAGTTTGGGCCCAATAACACTGAAATTGACAGAAACACATGAAAATGCATGTACGGCGTGCGCCGTGACCCTGCCAGAACAGCTGAGCCTTTGGGGTGAGTCTGCATCGGTTCTGATGAAAAGCCACTAGTTTGGACCCAATAACACTGAAATTGATAGAAACACATGAAAATGCATGTACGGCGTGCGCCGTGATCCTGAGCAGCCGAGCCTTTGGGGTGAGTCTGCATCGGTTCTGATGAAAAGCCACTAGTTTGGGCCCAATAACACTGAAATTGATAGAAACACATGAAAATGCATGTACGGCGTGCGCCGTGACACTGCCAGCGCAGCCGAGCCTTTTGGGTGAGTCTGCATCGGTTCTGATGAAAAGCCACTAGTCTGGGCCCAATAACACTGAAATTGACAGAAACACATGAAAATGCATGTACGGCTTGCGCCGTGACCCTGCCAGCGCAGCCGAGCCTTTTGGGTGAGTCTGCATCGGTTCTGATGAAAAGCCACTAGTTTGGGCCCAATAACACTGAAATTGAGAGAAACACATGAAAATGCATGTACGGCGTGCGCCGTGACCCTGCCAGCGCAGCCGAGCCTTTTGGGTGAGTCTGCATCGGTTCTGATGAAAAGCCACTAGTTTGGGCCCAATAACACTGAAATTGACAGAAACACATGAAAATACATGTACGGCGTGCGCCGTGACCCTGCGCAGCCGAGCCTTTTGGGTGAGTCTGCATCGGTTCTGATGAAAAGCCACTAGTTTGGGCCCAATAACACTGAAATTGACAGAAACACATGAAAATGCATGTACGGCGTGCGCCGTGACCCTGCCAGCGCAGCCGAGCCTTTTGGGTGAGTCTGCATCGGTTCTGATGAAAAGCCACTAGTTTGGGCCCAATAACACTGAAATTGACAGAAACACATGAAAATGCATGTACGGCGTGCGCCGTGACCCTGCCAGCGCAGCTGAGCCTTCAGGGTGAGTCTGCATCGGTTCTGATGAAAAGCCACTAGTCTGGGCCCAATAACACTGAAATTGACAGAAACACGTGAAAATGCATGTACGGCTTGCGCCGTGACCCTGCCAGTGCAGCCGAGCCTTTTGGGTGAGTCTGCATCGGTTCTGATGAAAAGCCACTAGTTTGGGCCCAATAACACTGAAATTGATAGAAACACATGAAAATGCATGTACGGCTTGCGCCGTGACCCTGCCAGTGCAGCCGAGCCTTTTGGGTGAGTCTGCATCGGTTCTGATGAAAAGCCACTAGTTTGGGCCCAATAACACTGAAATTGATAGAAACACATGAAAATGCATGTACGGCGTGCGCCGTGACCCTGCGCAACCGAGCGTTTTGGGTGAGTCTGCATCGGTTCTGATGAAAAGCCACTAGTTTGGGCCCAATGACACTGAAATTGATAGAAACACATGAAAATGCATGTACGGCGTGCGCCGTGACCCTGCGCAGCCGAGCCTTTTGGGTGAGTCTGCATCGGTTCTGATGAAAAGCCACTAGTTTGGGCCCAATAACACTGAAATTGACAGAAACACATGAAAATGCATGTACGGCGTGCGCCGTGACCCTGCCAGCACAGCCGAGCCTTTTGGGTGAGTCTGCATCGGTTCTGATGAAAAGCCACTAGTTTGGGCCCAATAACACTGAAATTGACAGAAACACATGAAAATGCATGTACGGCGTGCGCCGTGACCCTGCCAGCGCAGCCGAGCCTTTTGGGTGAGTCTGCATCGGTTCTGATGAAAAGCCACTAGTTTGGGCCCAATAACACTGAAATTGACAGAAACACATGAAAATGCATGTACGGCATGCGCCGTGACCCTACCAGCGCAGCCGAGCCATTTGGGTGAGTCTGCATCGGTTCTGATGAAAAGCCACTAGTTTGGGCCCAATAACACTGAAATTGATAGAAACACATGAAAATGCATGTACGGCGTGCGCCGTGACCCTGCGCAACCGAGCGTTTTGGGTGAGTCTGCATCGGTTCTGATGAAAAGCCACTAGTTTGGGCCCAATGACACTGAAATTGATAGAAACACATGAAAATGCATGTACGGCGTGCGCCGTGACCCTGCGCAGCCGAGCCTTTTGGGTGAGTCTGCATCGGTTCTGATGAAAAGCCACTAGTTTGGGCCCAATAACACTGAAATTGACAGAAATACATGAAAATGCATGTACGGCGTGCGCCGTGACCCTGCCAGCACAGCCGAGCCTTTTGGGTGAGTCTGCATCGGTTCTGATGAAAAGCCACTAGTTTGGGCCCAATAACACTGAAATTGACAGAAACACATGAAAATGCATGTACGGCGTGCGCCGTGACCCTGCCAGCGCAGCCGAGCCTTTTGGGTGAGTCTGCATCGGTTCTGATGAAAAGCCACTAGTTTGGGCCCAATAACACTGAAATTGACAGAAACACATGAAAATACATGTACGGCGTGCGCCGTGACCCTGCCAGCGCAGCCGAGCCTTTTGGGTGAGTCTGCATCGGTTCTGATGAAAAGCCACTAGTTTGGGCCCAAAAACACTGAAATTGATAGAAACACATGAAAATGCATGTACGGCGTGCGTCGTGACCCTGCCAGCGCAGCCGAGCCTTTTGGGTGAGTCTGCATCGGTTCTGATGAAAAGCCACTAGTTTGGGCCCAAAAACACTGAAATTGAGAGAAACACATGAAAATGCATGTACGGCGTGCGCCGTGACCCTGCGCAGCCGAGCCTTTGGGGTGAGTCTGCATCGGTTCTGATGAAAAGCCACTAGTTTGGGCCCAATAACACTGAAATTGATAGAAACACATGAAAATGCATGTACGGCGTGCGCCGTGACCCTGCGCAGCCGAGCCTTTGGGGTGAGTCTGCATCGGTTCTGATGAAAAGCCACTAGTTTGGGCCCAATAACACTGAAATTGAGAGAAACACATGAAAATGCATGTACGGCGTGCGCCGTGACCCTGCCAGCGCAGCCGAGCCTTTTGGGTGAGTCTGCATCGGTTCTGATGAAAAGCCACTAGTTTGGGCCCAATAACACTGAAATTGACAGAAACACATGAAAATACATGTACGGCGTGCGCCGTGACCCTGCCAGCGCAGCCGAGCCTTTTGGGTGAGTCTGCATCGGTTCTGATGAAAAGCCACTAGTTTGGGCCCAATAACACTGAAATTGATAGAAACACATGAAAATGCATGTACGGCGTGCGCCGTGACCCTGCCAGTGCAGCCGAGCCTTTAGGGTGAGTCTGCATCGGTTCTGATGAAGAGCCACTAGTTTGGGCCCAATAACACTGAAATTGATAGAAACACATGAAAATGCATGTACGGCGTGCGCCGTGATCCTGCGCAGCCGAGCCTTTGGGGTGAGTCTGCATCGGTTCTGATGAAAAGCGACTAGTTTGGGCCCAATAACACTGAAATTGACAGAAACACATGAAAATGCATGTACGGCGTGCGCCGTGACCCTGCCAGCGCAGCCGAGCCTTTTGGGTGAGTCTGCATCGGTTCTGATGAAAAGCCACTAGTTTGGGCCCAATAACACTGAAATTGACAGAAACACATGAAAATGCATGTACGGCATGCGCCGTGATCCTGCGCAGCCGAGCCATTGGGGTGAGTCTGCATCGGTTCTGATGAAAAGCCACTAGTTTGGGCCCAATAACACTGAAATTGACAGAAACACATGAAAATGCATGTACGGCGTGCGCCGTGACCCTGCCAGCGCAGCCGAGCCTTTGGGGTGAGTCTGCATCGGTTCTGATGAAAAGCCACTAGTTTGGGCCCAATAACACTGAAATTGACAGAAACACATGAAAATACATGTACGGCGTGCGTCGTGACCCTGCCAGCGCAGCCGAGCCTTTTGGGTGAGTCTGCATCGGTTCTGATGAAAAGCCACTAGTTTGGGCCCAAAAACACTGAAATTGACAGAAACACATGAAAATGCATGTACGGCATGCGCCGTGATCCTGCGCAGCCGATCCTTTGGGGTGAGTCTGCATCGGTTCTGATGAAAAACCACTAGTTTGGGCCCAATAACACTGAAATTGACAGAAACACATGAAAATGCATGTACGGCGTGCGCCGTGACCCTGCCAGCGCAGCCGAGCGTTTTGGGTGAGTCTGCATCGGTTCTGATGAAAAACCACTAGTTTGGGCCCAATAACACTGAAATTGACAGAAACACATGAAAATGCATGTACGGCGTGCGCCGTGACCCTGCGCAGCCGAGCCTTTTGGGTGAGTCTGCATCGGTTCTGATGAAAAGCCACTAGTTTGGGCCCAATAACACTGAAATTGACAGAAACACATGAAAATGCATGTACGGCGTGCGCCGTGACCCTGCGCAGCCGAGCCTTTTGGGTGAGTCTGCATCGGTTCTGATGAAAAGCCACTAGTTTGGGCCCAATAACACTGAAATTGACAGAAACACATGAAAATGCATGTACGGCATGCGCCGTGATCCTGCGCAGCCGATCCTTTGGGGTGAGTCTGCATCGGTTCTGATGAAAAACCACTAGTTTGGGCCCAATAACACTGAAATTGACAGAAACACATGAAAATGCATGTACGGCGTGCGCCGTGACCCTGCGCAGCCGAGCCTTTTGGGTGAGTCTGCATCGGTTCTGATGAAAAGCCACTAGTTTGGGCCCAATAACACTGAAATTGACAGAAACACATGAAAATGCATGTACGGCGTGCGCCGTGACCCTGCGCAGCCGAGCCTTTTGGGTGAGTCTGCATCGGTTCTGATGAAAAGCCACTAGTTTGGGCCCAATAACACTGAAATTGACAGAAACACATGAAAATGCATGTACGGCGTGCGCCGTGACCCTGCCAGCGCAGCCGAGCCTTTGGGGTGAGTCTGCATCGGTTCTGATGAAAAGCCACTAGTTTGGGCCCAAAAACACTGAAATTGACAGAAACACATGAAAATGCATGTACGGCGTGCGCCGTGACCCTGCCAGCGCAGCCGAGCCTTTGGGGTGAGTCTGCATCGGTTCTGATGAAAAGCCACTAGTTTGGGCCCAAAAACACTGAAATTGACAGAAACACATGAAAATGCATGTACGGCGTGCGTCGTGACCCTGCCAGCGCAGCCGAGCCTTTTGGGTGAGTCTGCATCGGTTCTGATGAAAAGCCACTAGTTTGGGCCCAAAAACACTGAAATTGATAGAAACACATGAAAATGCATGTACGGCGTGCGCCGTGACCCTGCGCAGCCGAGCCTTTTGGGTGAGTCTGCATCGGTTCTGATGAAAAGCCACTAGTTTGGGCCCAATAACTCTGAAATTGACAGAAACGCATGAAAATGCATGTACGGCGTGCGCCGTGATCCTGGGCAGCCGAGCCTTTTGGGTGAGTCTGCATCGGTTCTGATGAAAAGCGACTAGTTTGGGCCCAATAACACTGAAATTGACAGAAACACATGAAAATACATGTACGGCGTGCGCCGTGACCCTGCGCAGCCGAGCCTTTTGGGTGAGTCTGCATCGGTTCTGATGAAAAGCCACTAGTTTGGGCCCAATAACACTGAAATTGACAGAAACACATGAAAATGCATGTACGGCGTGCGCCGTGACCCTGCCAGCGCAGCCGAGCCTTTGGGGTGAGTCTGCATCGGTTCTGATGAAAAGCCACTAGTTTGGGCCCAAAAACACTGAAATTGACAGAAACACATGAAAATGCATGTACGGCGTGCGCCGTGACCCTGCCAGCGCAGCCGAGCCTTTGGGGTGAGTCTGCATCGGTTCTGATGAAAAGCCACTAGTTTGGGCCCAAAAACACTGAAATTGACAGAAACACATGAAAATGCATGTACGGCGTGCGTCGTGACCCTGCCAGCGCAGCCGAGCCTTTTGGGTGAGTCTGCATCGGTTCTGATGAAAAGCCACTAGTTTGGGCCCAAAAACACTGAAATTGATAGAAACACATGAAAATGCATGTACGGCGTGCGCCGTGACCCTGCGCAGCCGAGCCTTTGGGGTGAGTCTGCATCGGTTCTGATGAAAAGCCACTAGTTTGGGCCCAATAACACTGAAATTGAGAGAAACACATGAAAATGCATGTACGGCGTGCGCCGTGACCCTGCCAGCGCAGCCGAGCCTTTTGGGTGAGTCTGCATCGGTTCTGATGAAGAGCCACTAGTTTGGGCCCAATAACACTGAAATTGATAGAAACACATGAAAATGCATGTACGGTGTGCGCCGTGACCCTGCGCAGCCGAGCCTTTTGGGTGAGTCTGCATCGGTTCTGATGAAAAGCCACTAGTTTGGGCCCAATGACACTGAAATTGATAGAAACACATGAAAATGCATGTACGGCGTGCGCCGTGACCCTGCGCAGCCGAGCCTTTTGGGTGAGTCTGCATCGGTTCTGATGAAAAGCCACTAGTTTGGGCCCAATAACTCTGAAATTGACAGAAACGCATGAAAATGCATGTACGGCGTGCGCCGTGATCCTGCGCAGCAGAGCCTTTGGGGTGAGTCTGCATCGGTTCTGATGAAAAGCGACTAGTTTGGGCCCAATAACACTGAAATTGACAGAAACACATGAAAATGCATGTACGGCGTGCGCCGTGACCCTGCCAGCGCAGCCGAGCCTTTTGGGTGAGTCTGCATCGGTTCTGATGAAAAGCCACTAGTTTGGGCCCAATAACACTGAAATTGACAGAAACACATGAAAATACATGTACGGCGTGCGCCGTGACCCTGCCAGCGCAGCCGAGCCTTTTGGGTGAGTCTGCATCGGTTCTGATGAAGAGCCACTAGTTTGGGCCCAATGACACTGAAATTGATAGAAACACATGAAAATGCATGTACGGCGTGCGCCGTGACCCTGCGCAGCCGAGCCTTTTGGGTGAGTCTGCATCGGTTCTGATGAAAAGCCACTAGTTTGGGCCCAATAACTCTGAAATTGACAGAAACGCATGAAAATGCATGTACGGCGTGCGCCGTGATCCTGCGCAGCAGAGCCTTTGGGGTGAGTCTGCATCGGTTCTGATGAAAAGCGACTAGTTTGGGCCCAATAACACTGAAATTGACAGAAACACATGAAAATGCATGTACGGCGTGCGCCGTGACCCTGCCAGCGCAGCCGAGCCTTTTGGGTGAGTCTGCATCGGTTCTGATGAAAAGCCACTAGTTTGGGCCCAATAACACTGAAATTGACAGAAACACATGAAAATACATGTACGGCGTGCGCCGTGACCCTGCCAGCGCAGCCGAGCCTTTTGGGTGAGTCTGCATCGGTTCTGATGAAGAGCCACTAGTTTGGGCCCAATGACACTGAAATTGATAGAAACACATGAAAATGCATGTACGGCGTGCGCCGTGACCCTGCGCAGCCGAGCCTTTTGGGTGAGTCTGCATCGGTTCTGATGAAAAGCCACTAGTTTGGGCCCAATAACTCTGAAATTGACAGAAACGCATGAAAATGCATGTACGGCGTGCGCCGTGATCCTGCGCAGCAGAGCCTTTGGGGTGAGTCTGCATCGGTTCTGATGAAAAGCGACTAGTTTGGGCCCAATAACACTGAAATTGACAGAAACACATGAAAATGCATGTACGGCGTGCGCCGTGACCCTGCCAGCGCAGCCGAGCCTTTTGGGTGAGTCTGCATCGGTTCTGATGAAAAGCCACTAGTTTGGGCCCAATAACACTGAAATTGACAGAAACACATGAAAATACATGTACGGCGTGCGCCGTGACCCTGCCAGCGCAGCCGAGCCTTTTGGGTGAGTCTGCATCGGTTCTGATGAAGAGCCACTAGTTTGGGCCCAATGACACTGAAATTGACAGAAACACATGAAAATGCATGTACGGCATGCGCCGTGATCCTGCGCAGCCGATCCTTTGGGGTGAGTCTGCATCGGTTCTGATGAAGAGCCACTAGTTTGGGCCCAATAACACTGAAATTGATAGAAACACATGAAAATGCATGTACGGCGTGCGCCGTGACCCTGCGCAGCCGAGCGTTTTGGGTGAGTCTGCATCGGTTCTGATGAAAAGCCACTAGTTTGGGCCCAATGACACTGAAATTGATAGAAACACATGAAAATGCATGTACGGCGTGTGCCGTGACCCTGCGCAGCCGAGCCTTTTGGGTGAGTCTGCATCGGTTCTGATGAAAAGCCACTAGTTTGGGCCCAATAACACTGAAATTGACAGAAACACATGAAAATGCATGTACGGCGTGCGCTGTGACCCTGCGCAGCCGGGCTTTTTGGGTGAGTCTGCATCGGTTCTGATGAAAAGCCACTAGTTTGGGCCCAATAACACTGACATTGACAGAAACACATGAAAATACATGTACGGCGTGCGCCGTGACCCTGCCAGCGCAGCCGAGCCTTTTGGGTGAGTCTGCATCGGTTCTGATGAAAAGCCACTAGTTTGCGCCCAATAACACTGAAATTGATAGAAACACATGAAAATACATGTATGGCTTGCGCCGTGACCCTGCCAGTGCAGCCGAGCCTTTTGGGTGAGTCTGCATCGGTTCTGATGAAGAGCCACTAGTTTGGGCCCAATAACACTGAAATTGATAGAAACACATGAAAATGCATGTACGGCGTGCGCCGTGACCCTGCGCAGCCGAGCCTTTTGGGTGAGTCTGCATCGGTTCTGAAGAAAAGCCACTAGTTTTGGCCCAATGACACTGAAATTGATAGAAACACATGAAAATGCATGTACGGCGTGCGCCGTGACCCTGCGCAGCCGAGCCTTTTGGGTGAGTCTGCATCGGTTCTGATGAAAAGCCACTAGTTTGGGCCCAATAAAACTGAAATTGAGAGAAACACATGAAAATGCATGTACGGCGTGCGCCGTGACCCTGCCAGCGCAGCCGAGCCTTTTGGGTGAGTCTGCATCGGTTCTGATGAAAAGCCACTAGTTTGGGCCCAATAACACTGAAATTGACAGAAACACATGAAAATACATGTACGGCGTGCGTCGTGACCCTGCCAGCGCAGCCGAGCCTTTTGGGTGAGTCTGCATCGGTTCTGATGAAAAGCCACTAGTTTGGGCCCAAAAACACTGAAATTGACAGAAACACATGAAAATGCATGTACGGCATGCGCCGTGATCCTGCGCAGCCGATCCTTTGGGGTGAGTCTGCATCGGTTCTGATGAAAAGCCACTAGTTTGGGCCCAATAACACTGAAATTGACAGAAACACATGAAAATGCATGTACGGCGTGCGCCGTGACCCTGCCAGCGCAGCCGAGCCTTTGGGGTGAGTCTGCATCGGTTCTGATGAAAAGCCACTAGTTTGGGCCCAATAATACTGAAATTGATAGAAACACATGAAAATGCATGTACGGCGTGCGCCGTGACCCTGCGCAGCCGAGCGTTTTGGGTGAGTCTGCATCGGTTCTGATGAAAAGCCACTAGTTTGGGCCCAATGACACTGAAATTGATAGAAACACATGAAAATGCATGTACGGCGTGCGCCGTGACCCTGCGCAGCCGAGCCTTTTGGGTGAGTCTGCATCGGTTCTGATGAAAAGCCACTAGTTTGGGCCCAATAACACTGAAATTGACAGAAACACATGAAAATGCATGTACGGCGTGCGCCGTGACCCTGCGCAGCCGAGCCTTTTGGGTGAGTCTGCATCAGTTCTGATGAAAAGCCACTAGTTTGGGCCCAATAACACTGACATTGACAGAAACACATGAAAATACATGTACGGCGTGCGCCGTGACCCTGCCAGCGCAGCCGAGCCTTTTGGGTGAGTCTGCATCGGTTCTGATGAAAAGCCACTAGTTTGGGCCCAATAACACTGAAATTGATAGAAACACATGAAAATGCATGTACGGCGTACGCCGTGACCCTGCGCAGCCGAGCCTTTTGGGTGAGTCTGCATCGGTTCTGATGAAAAGCCACTAGTTTTGGCCCAATGACACTGAAATTGATAGAAACACATGAAAATGCATGTACGGCGTGCGCCGTGACCCTGCGCAGCCGAGCCTTTTGGGTGAGTCTGCATCGGTTCTGATGAAAAGCCACTAGTTTGGGCCCAATAACACTGAAATTGAGAGAAACACATGAAAATGCATGTACGGCGTGCGCCGTGACCCTGCCAGCGCAGCCGAGCCTTTTGGGTGAGTCTGCATCGGTTCTGATGAAAAGCCACTAGTTTAGGCCCAATAACTCTGAAATTGACAGAAACGCATGAAAATGCATGTACTGCGTGCGCTGTGATCCTGCGCAGCCGAGCCTTTGGGGTGAGTCTGCATCGGTTCTGATGAAAAGCCACTAGTTTGGGCCCAATAACACTGAAATTGACAGAAACGCATGAAAATGCATGTACGGCGTGCGCCGTGATCCTGCGCAGCAGAGCCTTTGGGGTGAGTCTGCATCGGTTCTGATGAAAAGCGACTAGTTTGGGCCCAATAACACTGAAATTGACAGAAACACATGAAAATGCATGTACGGCGTGCGCCGTGACCCTGCCAGCGCAGCCGAGCCTTTTGGGTGAGTCTGCATCGGTTCTGATGAAAAGCCACTAGTTTGGGCCCAATAACACTGAAATTGACAGAAACACATGAAAATACATGTACGGCGTGCGCCGTGACCCTGCCAGCGCAGCCGAGCCTTTTGGGTGAGTCTGCATCGGTTCTGATGAAGAGCCACTAGTTTGGGCCCAATGACACTGAAATTGACAGAAACACATGAAAATGCATGTACGGCATGCGCCGTGATCCTGCGCAGCCGATCCTTTGGGGTGAGTCTGCATCGGTTCTGATGAAGAGCCACTAGTTTGGGCCCAATAACACTGAAATTGATAGAAACACATGAAAATGCATGTACGGCGTGCGCCGTGACCCTGCGCAGCCGAGCGTTTTGGGTGAGTCTGCATCGGTTCTGATGAAAAGCCACTAGTTTGGGCCCAATGACACTGAAATTGATAGAAACACATGAAAATGCATGTACGGCGTGCGCCGTGACCCTGCGCAGCCGAGCCTTTTGGGTGAGTCTGCATCGGTTCTGATGAAAAGCCACTAGTTTGGGCCCAATAACACTGAAATTGACAGAAACACATGAAAATGCATGTACGGCGTGCGCTGTGACCCTGCGCAGCCGGGCCTTTTGGGTGAGTCTGCATCGGTTCTGATGAAAAGCCACTAGTTTGGGCCCAATAACACTGACATTGACAGAAACACATGAAAATACATGTACGGCGTGCGCCGTGACCCTGCCAGCGCAGCCGAGCCTTTTGGGTGAGTCTGCATCGGTTCTGATGAAAAGCCACTAGTTTGCGCCCAATAACACTGAAATTGATAGAAACACATGAAAATACATGTATGGCTTGCGCCGTGACCCTGCCAGTGCAGCCGAGCCTTTTGGGTGAGTCTGCATCGGTTCTGATGAAGAGCCACTAGTTTGGGCCCAATAACACTGAAATTGATAGAAACACATGAAAATGCATGTACGGCGTGCGCCGTGACCCTGCGCAGCCGAGCCTTTTGGGTGAGTCTGCATCGGTTCTGAAGAAAAGCCACTAGTTTTGGCCCAATGACACTGAAATTGATAGAAACACATGAAAATGCATGTACGGCGTGCGCCGTGACCCTGCGCAGCCGAGCCTTTTGGGTGAGTCTGCATCGGTTCTGATGAAAAGCCACTAGTTTGGGCCCAATAAAACTGAAATTGAGAGAAACACATGAAAATGCATGTACGGCGTGCGCCGTGACCCTGCCAGCGCAGCCGAGCCTTTTGGGTGAGTCTGCATCGGTTCTGATGAAAAGCCACTAGTTTGGGCCCAATAACACTGAAATTGACAGAAACACATGAAAATACATGTACGGCGTGCGTCGTGACCCTGCCAGCGCAGCCGAGCCTTTTGGGTGAGTCTGCATCGGTTCTGATGAAAAGCCACTAGTTTGGGCCCAAAAACACTGAAATTGACAGAAACACATGAAAATGCATGTACGGCATGCGCCGTGATCCTGCGCAACCGATCCTTTGGGGTGAGTCTGCATCGGTTCTGATGAAAAGCCACTAGTTTGGGCCCAATAACACTGAAATTGACAGAAACACATGAAAATGCATGTACGGCGTGCGCCGTGACCCTGCCAGCGCAGCCGAGCCTTTGGGGTGAGTCTGCATCGGTTCTGATGAAAAGCCACTAGTTTGGGCCAATAATACTGAAATTGATAGAAACACATGAAAATGCATGTACGGCGTGCGCCGTGACCCTGCGCAGCCGAGCGTTTTGGGTGAGTCTGCATCGGTTCTGATGAAAAGCCACTAGTTTGGGCCCAATGACACTGAAATTGATAGAAACACATGAAAATGCATGTACGGCGTGCGCCGTGACCCTGCGCAGCCGAGCCTTTTGGGTGAGTCTGCATCGGTTCTGATGAAAAGCCACTAGTTTGGGCCCAATAACACTGAAATTGACAGAAACACATGAAAATGCATGTAAAGCGTGCGCCGTGACCCTGCGCAGCCGAGCCTTTTGGGTGAGTCTGCATCAGTTCTGATGAAAAGCCACTAGTTTGGGCCCAATAACACTGACATTGACAGAAACACATGAAAATACATGTACGGCGTGCGCCGTGACCCTGCCAGCGCAGCCGAGCCTTTTGGGTGAGTCTGCATCGGTTCTGATGAAAAGCCACTAGTTTGGGCCCAATAACACTGAAATTGATAGAAACACATGAAAATGCATGTACGGCGTACGCCGTGACCCTGCGCAGCCGAGCCTTTTGGGTGAGTCTGCATCGGTTCTGATGAAAAGCCACTAGTTTTGGCCCAATGACACTGAAATTGATAGAAACACATGAAAATGCATGTACGGCGTGCGCCGTGACCCTGCGCAGCCGAGCCTTTTGGGTGAGTCTGCATTGGTTCTGATGAAAAGCCACTAGTTTGGGCCCAATAACACTGAAATTGAGAGAAACACATGAAAATGCATGTACGGCGTGCGCCGTGACCCTGCCAGCGCAGCCGAGCCTTTTGGGTGAGTCTGCATCGGTTCTGATGAAAAGCCACTAGTTTAGGCCCAATAACTCTGAAATTGACAGAAACGCATGAAAATGCATGTACTGCGTGCGCTGTGATCCTGCGCAGCCGAGCCTTTGGGGTGAGTCTGCATCGGTTCTGATGAAAAGCCACTAGTTTGGGCCCAATAACACTGAAATTGACAGAAACACATGAAAATGCATGTACGGCGTGCGCCGTGACCCTGCCAGCGCAGCCGAGCATTTTGGGTGAGTCTGCATCGGTTCTGATGAAAAGCCACTAGTTTGGGCCCAATAACACTGAAATTGACAGAAACACATGAAAATACATGTACGGCGTGCGTCGTGACTCTGCCAGTGCAGCCGAGCCTTTTGGGTGAGTCTGCAACGGTTCTGATGAAAAGCCACTAGTTTGGGCCCAAAAACACTGAAATTGACAGAAACACATGAAAATGCATGTATGGCATGCGCCGTGATCCTGCGCAGCCGAGCCTTTGGGGTGAGTGTGCATCGGTTCTGATGAAAAGCCAGTAGTTTGGGCCCAATAACACTGAAATTGACAGAAACACATGAAAATGCATGTACGGCGTGCGCCGTGACCCTGCCAGCGCAGCCGAGCCTTTGGGGTGAGTCTGCATCGGTTCTGATGAAAAGCCACTAGTTTGGGCCCAATAACACTGAAATTGACAGAAACACATGAAAATACATGTACGGCGTGCGCCGTGACCCTGCCAGCGCAGCCGAGCCTTTTGGGTGAGTCTGCATCGGTTCTGATGAAAAGCCACTAGTTTGGGCCCAATAACACTGAAATTGACAGAAACACATGAAAATACATGTACGGCGTGCGCCGTGACCCTGCGCAGCCGAGCCTTTTGGGTGAGTCTGCATCGGTTCTGATGAAAAGCCACTAGTTTGGGCCCAATAACACTGAAATTGACAGAAACACATGAAAATGCATGTACGGCGTGCGCCGTGACCCTGCCAGCGCAGCCGAGCCTTTTGGGTGAGTCTGCATCGGTTCTGATGAAAAGCCACTAGTTTGGGCCCAATAACACTGAAATTGACAGAAACACATGAAAATGCATGTACGGCGTGCGCCGTGACCCTGCCAGCGCAGCTGAGCCTTTAGGGTGAGTCTGCATCGGTTCTGATGAAAAGCCACTAGTCTGGGCCCAATAACACTGAAATTGACAGAAACACATGAAAATGCATGTACGGCTTGCGCCGTGACCCTGCCAGTGCAGCCGAGCCTTTTGGGTGAGTCTGCATCTTTTCTGATGAAAAGCCACTAGTTTGGGCCTAATAACACTGAAATTGATAGAAACACATGAAAATGCATGTACGGCTTGCGCCGTGACCCTGCCAGTGCAGCCGAGCCTTTGGGGTGAGTCTGCATCGGTTCTGATGAAAAGCCACTAGTTTGGGCCCAATAACACTGAAATTGATAGAAACACATGAAAATGCATGTACGGCGTGCGCCGTGACCCTGCGCAGCCGAGCGTTTTGGGTGAGTCTGCATCGGTTCTGATGAAAAGCCACTAGTTTGGGCCGAATGACTCTGAAATTGATAGAAACACATGAAAATGCATGTACGGCGTGCGCCGTGACCCTGCGCAGCCGAGCCTTTTGGGTGAGTCTGCATCGGTTCTGATGAAAAGCCACTAGTTTGGGCCCAATAACACTGAAATTGACAGAAACACATGAAAATGCATGTACGGCGTGCGCCGTGACCCTGCCAGCGCAGCCGAGCCTTTTGGGTGAGTCTGCATCGTTTCTGATGAAAAGCCACTAGTTTGGGCCCAATAACACTGAAATTGACAGAAACACATGAAAATGCATGTACGGCGTGCGCCGTGACCCTGCCAGCGCAGCCAAGCCTTTGGGGTGAGTCTGCATCGGTTCTGATGAAAAGCCACTAGTTTGGGCCCAATAACACTGAAATTGACAGAAACACATGAAAATGCATGTACGGCGTGCGCCGTGACCCTGCCAGCGCAGCCGAGCCTTTTGGGTGAGTCTGCATCGGTTCTGATGAAAAGCCACTAGTTTGGGCCCAATAACACTGAAATTGACAGAAACACATGAAAATGCATGTACGGCGTGCGCCGTGACCCTGCCAGCGCAGCCGAGCCTTTTGGGTGAGTCTGCATCGGTTCTGATGAAAAGCCACTAGTTTGGGCCCAATAACACTGAAATTGACAGAAACACATGAAAATGCATGTACGGCGTGCGCCGTGACCCTGCCAGCGCAGCTGAGCCTTTAGGGTGAGTCTGCATCGGTTCTGATGAAAAGCCACTAGTCTGGGCCCAATAACACTGAAATTGACAGAAACACATGAAAATGCATGTACGGCTTGCGCCGTGACCCTGCCAGTGCAGCCGAGCCTTTTGGGTGAGTCTGCATCGGTTCTGATGAAAAGCCACTAGTTTGGGCCTAATAACACTGAAATTGATAGAAACACATGAAAATGCATGTACGGCTTGCGCCGTGACCCTGCCAGTGCAGCCGAGCCTTTGGGGTGAGTCTGCATCGGTTCTGATGAAAAGCCACTAGTTTGGGCCCAATAACACTGAAATTGATAGAAACACATGAAAATGCATGTACGGCGTGCGCCGTGACCCTGCGCAGCCGAGCGTTTTGGGTGAGTCTGCATCGGTTCTGATGAAAAGCCACTAGTTTGGGCCGAATGACTCTGAAATTGATAGAAACACATGAAAATGCATGTACGGCGTGCGCCGTGACCCTGCGCAGCCGAGCCTTTTGGGTGAGTCTGCATCGGTTCTGATGAAAAGCCACTAGTTTGGGCCCAATAACACTGAAATTGACAGAAACACATGAAAATGCATGTACGGCGTGCGCCGTGACCCTGCCAGCGCAGCCGAGCCTTTTGGGTGAGTCTGCATCGGTTCTGATGAAAAGCCACTAGTTTGGGCCCAATAACACTGAAATTGACAGAAACACATGAAAATGCATGTACGGCGTGCGCCGTGACCCTGCCAGCGCAGCCAAGCCTTTGGGGTGAGTCTGCATCGGTTCTGATGAAAAGCCACTAGTTTGGGCCCAATAACACTGAAATTGACAGAAACACATGAAAATGCATGTACGGCGTGCGCCGTGACCCTGCCAGCGCAGCCGAGCCTTTTGGGTGAGTCTGCATCGGTTCTGATGAAAAGCCACTAGTTTGGGCCCAAAAACACTGAAATTGACAGAAACACATGAAAATGCATGTACGGCGTGCGTCGTGACCCTGCCAGCGCAGCCGAGCCTTTTGGGTGAGTCTGCATCGGTTCTGATGAAAAGCCACTACTTTGGGCCCATAAACACTGAAATTGATAGAAACACATGAAAATGCATGTACGGCTTGCGCCGTGACCCTGCCAGCTCAGCCGAGCCTTTTGGGTGAGTCTTCATCGGTTCTGATGAAGAGCCACTAGTTTGGGCCCAATAGCACTGAAATTGATAGAAACACATGAAAATGCATGTACGGCGTGCGCCGTGACCCTGCGCAGCCGAGCCTTTTGGGTGAGTCTGCATCGGTTCTGATGAAAAGCCACTAGTTTGGGCCCAATGACACTGAAATTGATAGAAACACATGAAAATGCATGTACGGCGTGCGCCGTGACCCTGCGCAGCCGAGCCTTTTGGGTGAGTCTGCATCGGTTCTGATGAAAAGCCACTAGTTTGGGCCCAATAACACTGAAATTGACAGAAACACATGAAAATGCATGTACGGCGTGCGCCGTGACCCTGCCAACGCAGCCGAGCCTTTTGGGTGAGTCTGCATCGGTTCTGATGAAAAGCCACTAGTTTGGGCCCAATAACACTGAAATTGACAGAAACGCATGAAAATGCATGTACGGCGTGCGCCGTGATCCTGCGCAGCCGAGCCTTTGGGGTGAGTCTGCATCGGTTCTGATGAAAAGCCACTAGTTTGGGCCCAATAACACTGAAATTGACAGAAACACATGAAAATGCATGTACGGCGTGCGCCGTGACCCTGCCAGCGCAGCCGAGCCTTTTGGGTGAGTCTGCATCGGTTCTGATGAAAAGCCACTAGTTTGGGCCCAATAACACTGAAATTGACAGAAACACATGAAAATGCATGTACGGCATGCGCCGTGATCCTGCGCAGCCGAGCCTTTGGGGTGAGTCTGCATCGGTTCTGATGAAAAGCCACTAGTTTGGGCCCAATAACACTGAAATTGACAGAAACACATGAAAATGCATGTACGGCGTGTGCCGTGACCCTGCCAGCGCAGCCGAGCCTTTGGGGTGAGTCTGCATCGGTTCTGATGAAAAGCCACTAGTTTGGGCCCAATAACACTGAAATTGACAGAAACACATGAAAATACATGTACGGCGTGCGTCGTGACCCTGCCAGCGCAGCCGAGCCTTTTGGGTGAGTCTGCATCGGTTCTGATGAAAAGCCACTAGTTTGGGCCCAAAAACACTGAAATTGACAGAAACACATGAAAATGCATGTACGGCATGCGCCGTGATACTGCGCAGCCGATCCTTTGGGGTGAGTCTGCATCGGTTCTGATGAAAAACCACTAGTTTGGGCCCAATAACACTGAAATTGACAGAAACACATGAAAATGCATGTACGGCGTGCGCCGTGACCCTGCCAGCGCAGCCGAGCCTTTGGGGTGAGTCTGCATCGGTTCTGATGAAAAGCCACTAGTTTGGGCCCAATAACACTGAAATTGACAGAAACACATGAAAATACATGTACGGCGTGCGCCGTGACCCTGCCAGCGCAGCCGAGCCTTTTGGGTGAGTCTGCATCGGTTCTGATGAAAAGCCACTAGTTTGGGCCCAATAACACTGAAATTGACAGAAACACATGAAAATGCATGTACGGCGTGCGCCGTGACCCTGCCAGCGCAGCCGAGCCTTTTGGGTGAGTCTGCATCGGTTCTGATGAAAAGCCACTAGTTTGGGCCCAATAACACTGAAATTGACAGAAACACATGAAAATGCATGTACGGCGTGCGCCGTGACCCTGCCAGCGCAGCTGAGCCTTTAGGGTGAGTCTGCATCGGTTCTGATGAAAAGCCACTAGTCTGGGCCCAATAACACTGAAATTGACAGAAACACATGAAAATGCATGTACGGCTTGCGCCGTGACCCTGCCAGTGCAGCCGAGCCTTTTGGGTGAGTCTGCATCGGTTCTGATGAAAAGCCACTAGTTTGGGCCTAATAACACTGAAATTGATAGAAACACATGAAAATGCATGTACGGCTTGCGCCGTGACCCTGCCAGTGCAGCCGAGCCTTTGGGGTGAGTCTGCATCGGTTTTGATGAAAAGCCACTAGTTTGGGCCCAATAACACTGAAATTGATAGAAACACATGAAAATGCATGTACGGCGTGCGCCGTGACCCTGCGCAGCCGAGCGTTTTGGGTGAGTCTGCATCGGTTCTGATGAAAAGCCACTAGTTTGGGCCCAATGACTCTGAAATTGATAGAAACACATGAAAATGCATGTACGGCGTGCGCCGTGACCCTGCGCAGCCGAGCCTTTTGGGTGAGTCGGCATCGGTTCTGATGAAAAGCCACTAGTTTGGGCCCAATAACACTGAAATTGACAGAAACACATGAAAATGCATGTACGGCGTGCGCCGTGACCCTGCCAGCGCAGCCGAGCCTTTGGGGTGAGTCTGCATCGGTTCTGATGAAAAGCCACTAGTTTGGGCCCAATAACACTGAAATTGACAGAAACACATGAAAATACATGTTCGGCGTGCGCCGTGACCCTGCCAGCGCAGCCGAGCCTTTTGGGTGAGTCTGCATCGGTTCTGATGAAAAGCCACTAGTTTGGGCCCAAAAACACTGAAATTGACAGAAACACATGAAAATGCATGTACGGCGTGCGTCGTGACCCTGCCAGCGCAGCCGAGCCTTTTGGGTGAGTCTGCATCGGTTCTGATGAAAAGCCACTACTTTGGGCCCATAAACACTGAAATTGATAGAAACACATGAAAATGCATGTACGGCTTGCGCCGTGACCCTGCCAGCTCAGCCGAGCCTTTTGGGTGAGTCTTCATCGGTTCTGATGAAGAGCCACTAGTTTGGGCCCAATAACACTGAAATTGATAGAAACACATGAAAATGCATGTACGGCGTGCGCCGTGACCCTGCGCAGCCGAGCCTTTTGGGTGAGTCTGCATCGGTTCTGATGAAAAGCCACTAGTTTGGGCCCAATAACACTGAAATTGACAGAAACACATGAAAATACATTTACGGCGTGCGCTTTGACCCTGCCAGCGCAGCCGAGCCTTTTGGGTGAGTCTGCATCGGTTCTGATGAAAAGCCACTAGTTTGGGCCCAAAAACACTGAAATTGACAGAAACACATGAAAATGCATGTACGGCGTGCGCCGTGACCCTGCCAGCGCAGCCGAGCCTTTTGGGTGAGTCTGCATCGGTTCTGATGAAAAGCCACTAGTTTGGGCCCAATAACACTGAAATTGACAGAAACACATGAAAATGCATGTACGGCGTTCGCCGTGACCCTGCCAGCGCAGCCAAGCCTTTTGGGTGAGTCTGCATCGGTTCTGATGAAAAGCCACTAGTTTGGGCCCAATAACACTGAAATTGACAGAAACACATGAAAATACATTTACGGCGTGCGCTTTGACCCTGCCAGCGCAGCCGAGCCTTTGGGGTGAGTCTGCATCGGTTCTGATGAAAAGCCACTAGTTTGGGCCCAATAACACTGAAATTGACAGAAACACATGAAAATACATGTACGGCGTGCGTCGTGACCCTGCCAGCGCAGCCGAGCCTTTTGGGTGAGTCTGCATCGGTTCTGATGAAAAGCCACTAGTTTGGGCCCAATAACACTGAAATTGACAGAAACACATGAAAATACATTTACGGCGTGCGCTTTGACCCTGCCAGCGCAGCCGAGCCTTTTGGGTGAGTCTGCATCGGTTCTGATGAAAAGCCACTAGTTTGGGCCCAATAACACTGAAATTGACAGAAACACATGAAAATGCATGTACGGGGTGCGCCGTGACCCTGCCAGCGCAGCCGAGCCTTTTGGGTGAGTCTGCATCGGTTCTGATGAAAAGCCACTAGTTTGGGCCCAATAACACTGAAATTGACAGAAACACATGAAAATGCATGTACGGCGTGCGCCGTGACCCTGCTAGCGCAGCCGAGCCTTTTGGGTGAGTCTGCATCGGTTCTGATGAAAAGCCACTAGTTTGGGCCCAATAACACTGAAATTGACAGAAACACATGAAAATACATTTACGGCGTGCGCTTTGACCCTGCCAGCGCAGCCGAGCCTTTTGGGTGAGTCTGCATCGGTTCTGATGAAAAGCCACTAGTTTGGGCCCAAAAACACTGAAATTGACAGAAACACATGAAAATGCATGTACGGCGTGCGCCGTGACCCTGCCAGCGCAGCCGAGCCTTTTGGGTGAGTCTGCATCGGTTCTGATGAAAAGCCACTAGTTTGGGCCCAATAACACTGAAATTGACAGAAACACATGAAAATGCATGTACGGCGTTCGCCGTGACCCTGCCAGCGCAGCCGAGCCTTTTGGGTGAGTCTGCATCGGTTCTGATGAAAAGCCACTAGTTTGGGCCCAATAACACTGAAATTGACAGAAACACATGAAAATACATTTACGGCGTGCGCTTTGACCCTGCCAGCGCAGCCGAGCCTTTTGGGTGAGTCTGCATCGGTTCTGATGAAAAGCCACTAGTTTGGGCCCAATAACACTGAAATTGACAGAAACACATGAAAATGCATGTACGGCGTGCGCCGTGACCCTGCTAGCGCAGCCGAGCCTTTTGGGTGAGTCTGCATCGGTTCTGATGAAAAGCCACTAGTTTGGGCCCAATAACACTGAAATTGACAGAAACACATGAAAATACATTTACGGCGTGCGCTTTGACCCTGCCAGCGCAGCCGAGCCTTTTGGGTGAGTCTGCATCGGTTCTGATGAAAAGCCACTAGTTTGGGCCCAAAAACACTGAAATTGACAGAAACACATGAAAATGCATGTACGGCGTGCGCCGTGACCCTGCCAGCGCAGCCGAGCCTTTTGGGTGAGTCTGCATCGGTTCTGATGAAAAGCCACTAGTTTGGGCCCAATAACACTGAAATTGACAGAAACACATGAAAATGCATGTACGGCGTTCGCCGTGACCCTGCCAGCGCAGCCAAGCCTTTTGGGTGAGTCTGCATCGGTTCTGATGAAAAGCCACTAGTTTGGGCCCAATAACACTGAAATTGACAGAAACACATGAAAATACATTTACGGCGTGCGCTTTGACCCTGCCAGCGCAGCCGAGCCTTTTGGGTGAGTCTGCATTGGTTCTGATGAAAAGCCACTAGTTTGGGCCCAAAAACACTGAAATTGACAGAAACACATGAAAATGCATGTACTGCGTGCGCCGTGACCCTGCCAGCGCAGCCGAGCCTTTTGGGTGAGTCTGCATTGGTTCTGATGAAAAGCCACTAGTTTGGGCCCAAAAACACTGAAATTGACAGAAACACATGAAAATGCATGTACTGCGTGCGCCGTGACCCTGCCAGCGCAGCCGAGCCTTTTGGGTGAGTCTGCATCGGTTCTGATGAAAAGTCACTAGTTTGGGCCCAATAACACTGAAATTGACAGAAACACATGAAAATGCATGTACGGCGTTCGCCGTGACCCTGCCAGCGCAGCCAAGCCTTTTGGGTGAGTCTGCATCGGTTCTGATGAAAAGCCACTAGTTTGGGCCCAATAACACTGAAATTGACAGAAACACATGAAAATGCATGTACGGCGTGCGCCGTGACCCTGCCAGCGCAGCCGAGCCTTTTGGGTGAGTCTGCATCGGTTCTGATGAAAAGCCACTAGTTTGGGCCCAAAAACACTGAAATTGACAGAAACACATGAAAATGCATGTACGGCATGCGCTTTGACCCTGCTAGCGCAGCCGAGCCTTTTGGGTGAGTCTGCATCGGTTCTGATGAAAAGCCACTAGTTTGGGCCCAATAACACTGAAATTGACAGAAACACATGAAAATGCATGTACGGCGTGCGCCGTGACCCTGCTAGCGCAGCCGAGCCTTTTGGGTGAGTCTGCATCGGTTCTGATGAAAAGCCACTAGTTTGGGCCCAATAACACGGAAATTGACAGAAACACATGAAAATACATTTACGGCGTGCGCTTTGACCCTGCCAGCGCAGCCGAGCCTTTTGGGTGAGTCTGCATCGGTTCTGATGAAAAGCCACTAGTTTGGGCCCAAAAACACTGAAATTGACAGAAACACATGAAAATGCATGTACGGCGTGCGCCGTGACCCTGCCAGCGCAGCCGAGCCTTTTGGGTGAGTCTGCATCGGTTCTGATGAAAAGCCACTAGTTTGGGCCCAATAACACTGAAATTGACAGAAACACATGAAAATACATTTACGGCGTGCGCTTTGACCCTGCCAGCGCAGCCGAGCCTTTTGGGTGAGTCTGCATCGGTTCTGATGAAAAGCCACTAGTTTGGGCCCAATAACACTGAAATTGACAGAAACACATGAAAATGCATGTACGGCGTGCGCCGTGACCCTGCTAGCGCAGCCGAGCCTTTTGGGTGAGTCTGCATCGGTTCTGATGAAAAGCCACTAGTTTGGGCCCAATAACACTGAAATTGACAGAAACACATGAAAATACATTTACGGCGTGCGCTTTGACCCTGCCAGCGCAGCCGAGCCTTTTGGGTGAGTCTGCATCGGTTCTGATGAAAAGCCACTGGTTTGGGCCCAAAAACACTGAAATTGACAGAAACACATGAAAATGCATGTACGGCGTGCGCCGTGACCCTGCCAGCGCAGCCGAGCCTTTTGGGTGAGTCTGCATCGGTTCTGATGAAAAGTCACTAGTTTGGGCCCAATAACACTGAAATTGACAGAAACACATGAAAATGCATGTACGGCGTTCGCCGTGACCCTGCCAGCGCAGCCAAGCCTTTTGGGTGAGTCTGCATCGGTTCTGATGAAAAGCCACTAGTTTGGGCCCAATAACACTGAAATTGACAGAAACACATGAAAATGCATGTACGGCGTGCGCCGTGACCCTGCCAGCGCAGCCGAGCCTTTTGGGTGAGTCTGCATCGGTTCTGATGAAAAGCCACTAGTTTGGGCCCAAAAACACTGAAATTGACAGAAACACATGAAAATGCATGTACGGCATGCGCCGTGACCCTGCCAGCGCAGCCGAGCCTTTTGGGTGAGTCTGCATCGGTTCTGATGAAAAGCCACTAGTTTGGGCCCAAAAACACTGAAATTGACAGAAACACATGAAAATGCATGTACGGCATGCGCCGTGACCCTGCCAGCGCAGCCGAGCCTTTTGGGTGAGTCTGCATCGGTTCTGATGAAAAGCCACTAGTTTGGGCCCAATAACACCGAAATTGACAGAAACACATGAAAATGCATGTACGGCGTGCGCCGTGACCCTGCTAGCGCAGCCGAGCCTTTTGGGTGAGTCTGCATCGGTTCTGATGAAAAGCCACTAGTTTGGGCCCAATAACACTGAAATTGACAGAAACACATGAAAATACATTTACGGCGTGCGCTTTGACCCTGCCAGCGCAGCCGAGCCTTTTGGGTGAGTCTGCATCGGTTCTGATGAAAAGCCACTAGTTTGGGCCCAAAAACACTGAAATTGACAGAAACACATGAAAATGCATGTACGGCGTGTGCCGTGACCCTGCCAGCGCAGCCGAGCCTTTGGGGTGAGTCTGCATCGGTTCTGATGAAAAGCCACTAGTTTGGGCCCAATAACACTGAAATTGACAGAAACACATGAAAATACATGTACGGCGTGCGTCGTGACCCTGCCAGCGCAGCCGAGCCTTTTGGGTGAGTCTGCATCGGTTCTGATGAAAAGCCACTAGTTTGGGCCCAAAAACACTGAAATTGACAGAAACACATGAAAATGCATGTACGGCATGCGCCGTGATCCTGCGCAGCCGATCCTTTGGGGTGAGTCTGCATCGGTTCTGATGAAAAACCACTAGTTTGGGCCCAATAACACTGAAATTGACAGAAACACATGAAAATGCATGTACGGCGTGCGCCGTGACCCTGCCAGCGCAGCCGAGCCTTTGGGGTGAGTCTGCATCGGTTCTGATGAAAAGCCACTAGTTTGGGCCCAATAACACTGAAATTGATAGAAACACATGAAAATGCATGTACGGCGTGCGCCGTGACCCTGCGCAGCCGAGCGTTTTGGGTGAGTCTGCATCGGTTCTGATGAAAAGCCACTAGTTTGGGCCCAATGACACTGAAATTGATAGAAACACATGAAAATGCATGTACGGCGTTTGCCGTGACCCTGCGCAGCCGAGCCTTTTGGGTGAGTCTGCATCGGTTCTGATGAAAAGCCACTAGTTTGGGCCCAATAACACTGAAATTGACAGAAACACATGAAAATGCATGTACGGCGTGCGCCGTGACCCTGCGCAGCCGAGCCTTTTGGGTGAGTCTGCATCGGTTCTGATGAAAAGCCACTAGTTTGGGCCCAATGACACTGAAATTGATAGAAACACATGAAAATGCATGTACGGCGTGCGCCGTGACCCTGCGCAGCCGAGCCTTTTGGGTGAGTCTGCATCGGTTCTGATGAAAAGCCACTAGTTTGGGCCCAATAACACTGAAATTGACAGAAACACATGAAAATGCATGTACGGCGTGCGCCGTGACCCTGCGCAGCCGAGCCTTTTGGGTGAGTCTGCATCGGTTCTGATGAAAAGCCACTAGTTTGGGCCCAAAAACACTGAAATTGACAGAAACACATGAAAATGCATGTACGGCGTGCACCGTGACCCTGCCAGCGCAGCCGAGCCTTTGGGGTGAGTCTGCATCGGTTCTGATGAAAAGCCACTAGTTTGGGCCCAATAACACTGAAATTGACAGAAACACATGAAAATACATGTACGGCGTGCGTCGTGACCCTGCCAGCGCAGCCGAGCCTTTTGGGTGAGTCTGCATCGGTTCTGATGAAAAGCCACTGGTTTGGGCCCAAAAACACTGAAATTGACAGAAACACATGAAAATGCATGTACGGTATGCGCCGTGATCCTGCGCAGCCGATCCTTTGGGGTGAGTCTGCATCGGTTCTGATGAAAAACCACTAGTTTGGGCCCAATAACACTGAAATTGACAGAAACACATGAAAATACATTTACAGCGTGCGCTTTGACCCTGCCAGCGCAGCCAAGCCTTTTGGGTGAGTCTGCATCGGTTCTGATGAAAAGCCACTAGTTTGGGCCCAATAACACTGAAATTGACAGAAACACATGAAAATGCATGTACGGCGTGCGCCGTGACCCTGCTAGCGCAGCCGAGCCTTTTGGGTGAGTCTGCATCGGTTCTGATGAAAAGCCACTAGTTTGGGCCCAATAACACTGAAATTGACAGAAACACATGAAAATACATTTATGGCGTGCGCTTTGACCCTGCCAGCGCAGCCGAGCCTTTTGGGTGAGTCTGCATCGGTTCTGATGAAAAGCCACTAGTTTGGGCCCAATAACACTGAAATTGACAGAAACACATGAAAATACATTTACGGCGTGCGCTTTGACCCTGCCAGCGCAGCCGAGCCTTTTGGGTGAGTCTGCATCGGTTCTGATGAAAAGCCACTAGTTTGGGCCCAATAACACTGAAATTGACAGAAACACATGAAAATGCATGTACGGCGTTCGCCGTGACCCTGCCAGCGCAGCCAAGCCTTTTGGGTGAGTCTGCATCGGTTCTGATGAAAAGCCACTAGTTTGGGCCCAATAACACTGAAATTGACAGAAACACATGAAAATACATTTACGGCGTGCGCTTTGACCCTGCCAGCGCAGCCGAGCCTTTTGGGTGAGTCTGCATCGGTTCTGATGAAAAGCCACTAGTTTGGGCCCAATAACACTGAAATTGACAGAAACACATGAAAATGCATGTACGGGGTGCGCCGTGACCCTGCCAGCGCAGCCGAGCCTTTTGGGTGAGTCTGCATCGGTTCTGATGAAAAGCCACTAGTTTGGGCCCAATAACACTGAAATTGACAGAAACACATGAAAATGCATGTACGGCGTGCGCCGTGACCCTGCTAGCGCAGCCGAGCCTTTTGGGTGAGTCTGCATCGGTTCTGATGAAAAGCCACTAGTTTGGGCCCAATAACACTGAAATTGACAGAAACACATGAAAATACATTTACGGCGTGCGCTTTGACCCTGCCAGCGCAGCCGAGCCTTTTGGGTGAGTCTGCATCGGTTCTGATGAAAAGCCACTAGTTTGGGCCCAAAAACACTGAAATTGACAGAAACACATGAAAATGCATGTACGGCGTGCGCCGTGACCCTGCCAGCGCAGCTGAGCCTTTTGGGTGAGTCTGCATCGGTTCTGATGAAAAGTCACTAGTTTGGGCCCAATAACACTGAAATTGACAGAAACACATGAAAATGCATGTACGGCGTTCGCCGTGACCCTGCCAGCGCAGCCAAGCCTTTTGGGTGAGTCTGCATCGGTTCTGATGAAAAGCCACTAGTTTGGGCCCAATAACACTGAAATTGACAGAAACACATGAAAATGCATGTACGGCGTGCGCCGTGACCCTGCCAGCGCAGCCGAGCCTTTTGGGTGAGTCTGCATCGGTTCTGATGAAAAGCCACTAGTTTGGGCCCAAAAACACTGAAATTGACAGAAACACATGAAAATGCATGTACGGCGTGCGCCGTGACCCTGCCAGCGCAGCCGAGCCTTTTGGGTGAGTCTGCATCGGTTCTGATGAAAAGCCACTAGTTTGGGCCCAATAACACTGAAATTGACAGAAACACATGAAAATGCATGTACGGCGTGCGCTGTGACCCTGCCAGCGCAGCCGAGCCTTTTGGGTGAGTCTGCATCGGTTCTGATGAAAAGCGACAGGTTTGGGCCCAAAAACACTGAAATTGACAGAAACACATGAAAATGCATGTACGGCGTGCGCCGTGACCCTGCCAGCGCAGCCGAGCCTTTTGGGTGAGTCTGCATCGGTTCTGATGAAAAGCCACTAGTTTGGGCCCAATAACACTGAAATTGACAGAAACACATGAAAATGCATGTACGGCGTGCGCCGTGACCCTGCGCAGCCGAGCCTTTTGGGTGAGTCTGCATCGGTTCTGATGAAAAGCCACTAGTTTGGGCCCAATGACACTGAAATTGATAGAAACACATGAAAATGCATGTACGGCGTGCGCCGTGACCCTGCGCAGCCGAGCCTTTTGGGTGAGTCTGCATCGGTTCTGATGAAAAGCCACTAGTTTGGGCCCAATAACACTGAAATTGACAGAAACACATGAAAATGCATGTACGGCGTGCGCCGTGACCCTGCGCAGCCGAGCCTTTTGGGTGAGTCTGCATCGGTTCTGATGAAAAGCCACTAGTTTGGGCCCAAAAACACTGAAATTGACAGAAACACATGAAAATGCATGTACGGCGTGCACCGTGACCCTGCCAGCGCAGCCGAGCCTTTGGGGTGAGTCTGCATCGGTTCTGATGAAAAGCCACTAATTTGGGCCCAATAACACTGAAATTGACAGAAACACATGAAAATACATGTACGGCGTGCGTCGTGACCCTGCCAGCGCAGCCGAGCCTTTTGGGTGAGTCTGCATCGGTTCTGATGAAAAGCCACTGGTTTGGGCCCAAAAACACTGAAATTGACAGAAACACATGAAAATGCATGTACGGCATGCGCCGTGATCCTGCGCAGCCGATCCTTTGGGGTGAGTCTGCATCGGTTCTGATGAAAAACCACTAGTTTGGGCCCAATAACACTGAAATTGACAGAAACACATGAAAATACATTTACAGCGTGCGCTTTGACCCTGCCAGCGCAGCCAAGCCTTTTGGGTGAGTCTGCATCGGTTCTGATGTGTACGGCGTGCGCCGTGACCCTGCTAGCGCAGCCGAGCCTTTTGGGTGAGTCTGCATCGGTTCTGATGAAAAGCCACTAGTTTGGGCCCAATAACACTGAAATTGACAGAAACACATGAAAATACATTTACGGCGTGCGCTTTGACCCTGCCAGCGCAGCCGAGCCTTTTGGGTGAGTCTGCATCGGTTCTGATGAAAAGCCACTAGTTTGGGCCCAATAACACTGAAATTGACAGAAACACATGAAAATACATTTACGGCGTGCGCTTTGACCCTGCCAGCGCAGCCGAGCCTTTTGGGTGAGTCTGCATCGGTTCTGATGAAAAGCCACTAGTTTGGGCCCAAAAACACTGAAATTGACAGAAACACATGAAAATGCATGTACGGCGTGCGCCGTGACCCTGCCAGCGCAGCCGAGCCTTTTGGGTGAGTCTGCATCGGTTCTGATGAAAAGCCACTAGTTTGGGCCCAATAACAATGAAATTGACAGAAACACATGAAAATGCATGTACGGCGTTCGCCGTGACCCTGCCAGCGCAGCCAAGCCTTTTGGGTGAGTCTGCATCGGTTCTGATGAAAAGCCACTAGTTTGGGCCCAATAACACTGAAATTGACAGAAACACATGAAAATACATTTACGGCGTGCGCTTTGACCCTGCCAGCGCAGCCGAGCCTTTTGGGTGAGTCTGCATCGGTTCTGATGAAAAGCCACTAGTTTGGGCCCAATAACACTGAAATTGACAGAAACACATGAAAATGCATGTACGGGGTGCGCCGTGACCCTGCCAGCGCAGCCGAGCCTTTTGGGTGAGTCTGCATCGGTTCTGATGAAAAGCCACTAGTTTGGGCCCAATAACACTGAAATTGACAGAAACACATGAAAATGCATGTACGGCGTGCGCCGTGACCCTGCTAGCGCAGCCGAGCCTTTTGGGTGAGTCTGCATCGGTTCTGATGAAAAGCCACTAGTTTGGGCCCAATAACACTGAAATTGACAGAAACACATGAAAATACATTTACGGCGTGCGCTTTGACCCTGCCAGCGCAGCCGAGCCTTTTGGGTGAGTCTGCATCGGTTCTGATGAAAAGCCACTAGTTTGGGCCCAAAAACACTGAAATTGACAGAAATACATGAAAATGCATGTACGGCGTGCGCCGTGACCCTGCCAGCGCAGCCGAGCCTTTTGGGTGAGTCTGCATCGGTTCTGATGAAAAGTCACTAGTTTGGGCCCAATAACACTGAAATTGACAGAAACACATGAAAATGCATGTACGGCGTTCGCCGTGACCCTGCCAGCGCAGCCAAGCCTTTTGGGTGAGTCTGCATCGGTTCTGATGAAAAGCCACTAGTTTGGGCCCAATAACACTGAAATTGACAGAAACACATGAAAATGCATGTACGGCGTGCGCCGTGACCCTGCCAGTGCAGCCGAGCCTTTTGGGTGAGTCTGCATCGGTTCTGATGAAAAGCCACTAGTTTGGGCCCAAAAACACTGAAATTGACAGAAACACATGAAAATGCATGTACGGCATGCGCCGTGACCCTGCCAGCGCAGCCGAGCCTTTTGGGTGAGTCTGCATCAGTTCTGATGAAAAGCCACTAGTTTGGGCCCAATAACACTGAAATTGACAGAAACACATGAAAATGCATGTACGGCGTGCGCCGTGACCCTGCTAGCGCAGCCGAGCCTTTTGGGTGAGTCTGCATCGGTTCTGATGAAAAGCCACTAGTTTGGGCCCAATAACACTGAAATTGACAGAAACACATGAAAATACATTTACGGCGTGCGCTTTGACCCTGCCAGCGCAGCCGAGCCTTTTGGGTGAGTCTGCATCGGTTCTGATGAAAAGCCACTAGTTTGGGCCCAAAAACACTGAAATTGACAGAAACACATGAAAATGCATGTACGGCGTGCGCCGTGACCCTGCCAGCACAGCCGAGCCTTTTGGGTGAGTCTGCATCGGTTCTGATGAAAAGCCACTAGTTTGGGCCCAATAACACTGAAATTGACAGAAACACATGAAAATGCATGTACGGCGTGCGCCGTGACCCTGCCAGCGCAGCCGAGCCTTTTGGGTGAGTCTGCATCGGTTCTGATGAAAAGCCACTAGTTTGGGCCCAATAACACTGAAATTGACAGAAACACATGAAAATGCATGTACGGTGTGCGCCGTGACCTTGCCAGCGCAGCCGAGCCTTTTGGGTGAGTCTGCATCGGTTCTGATGAAAAGCCACTAGTTTGGGCCCAAAAA